>NW_011256363.1:0-493 GCF_000146605.3 Meleagris gallopavo
GATGCTTGGTACACAGAGTGGATCCAGCAGGGGCAATCCGAGCAAGTGGAGAGCAATAGCATACCATCCTTCTACTGAGACCATCTGGTTTGATGAGGGGGATGGTCAGAGCAGCCAACGGGCAGAACTGCGAGCCGTGTGGATGGTTATAAGTAAGGAAGCCGGTGATGGTATCCTGAACATCTGTACGGATAGTTGGGCTGTGTACCGAGGGCTCACTTTGTGGATTGCACAGTGGGCCACCCAAGAATGGACTGTCCGTGCCCGGCCGATCTGGGGGCAAGGACATGTGGTTAGACATATGGAATACAGTCAAAACACAGGACTGTACGTGTCTACCATGTTTCTGGTCATCGGCCCCTACAGTCACCGGGAAATGATGAAGCCGACACGCTGGCCCGAGTTCGATGGATTGAGAATTCACCATCCGAGAACATCGCCCGTTGCTTACATCAGAAGCTACGGCGTGCGGGACAAAAGGCAATGTGGGCAG
>NW_011256364.1:0-430 GCF_000146605.3 Meleagris gallopavo
AAACTGCACCTCATCTCTTCCCATTTATCCCCCCACCATTTCTGCAGGCATTTAGAGGCACTAAACGTCTCTGAGTGGAAGGCTCGTGGACAAGACTGCATGCACAGGACATTTCTCACTTCTTTGGTGCGAGAGCACTGCTTGTCTACATGACCAATATTTTGCAAACAACCACCAACAACCATCGCAACTAACAACTGAAATGGCATTTCCCTGCAAAAAAAAACAACCAACAAAAGGACAGCCTGTCCAAAGACCTCTCCTCACACACTTGCCCAAAAGGCCAGAACCGTTATTCCGTCTGCCAGGCTTACTCACAGAACACCAGGCTTTTCTCCACCAGGCATCACATGGACACAAACAGGCTGCTGGGGCGGGAAGGCAATTTCACCTGAGCATCTCACCACAGACGTTCCCTCCGCTCTGCTCT
>NW_011256365.1:0-457 GCF_000146605.3 Meleagris gallopavo
TTCCGTCTGCCAGGCTTACTCACAGAACACCAGGCTTCTCTCCACCGGGCATCACATGGACACAAACAGGCTGCTGGGGCGGGGAAGGCAATTTCACCTGAGCATCTCACCACAGACGTTCCCTCCGCTCTGCTCTCCTGCAAAGACACGAGGAGAAAAGCCTCAGCTCCTCTGAGCAACAACTGGAAACAACTCCAGAAAATTCTCCACTCAAAACCAGTTCCTGCAGACGTACAAAGGAGTCCTTCCAAGTTCACGTGTGCTTACGCTGTGGCCTTCGCAGAACACGCTGCCTTTGTGCTGCTGGCTCCTGACGGCTCTTCTTCATCACCTTCTGGGCACAGCACAACAGCTTTTCTGGTACAATCTGGCCCTACATACCTTCCTCCACCCAAATGAAGTCTGACGTAGAGCTGTGGCGCACAGATTGGATGCTGACAAAGCACTCAAGGAGCAG
>NW_011256366.1:0-535 GCF_000146605.3 Meleagris gallopavo
TGACAAGAGCACTCAAGGAGCAGAAGAGGGGAAGAGCGCATACCGACAAGACAGAAAGAAAGAAGAGCAGAAGAGAAGAAGAAGAAAGGATGCAGGTAAGAAAGAAGTGCAGAAGATGAAAAGTGCTATAGAGAAAACGGTTGGATACAGGCAAGACAGCAAAGCAATGAGGAGATGAGCACAAGAGGAGAAGAGCAGAAGAAGAAAAGACACATTAGAGAACAAGAGCCTTGAGAGGAGTAATTGGTTATACAGGAAAACAATACGCACGTCTGAAATGGTGATTTCTTCAGGAGACTCGAGGGTGTTCCTCTTCAAGAACAAGGACAATACGTAAAGAAATCAGGATGGATGTAATTTGAAAATTCTTTTCAGCTGACCTGGCATCCTGGGGCAAGCTGAACACTAGACAGGACACCAGTACAGAAAGAGAGAACCAACAGCACAGGGGGGTGCCATAGAGAAACTGGAAAGTGACCAAATCTCTGCTCAGATAGAACCGACTGTGTGAGGAGAAAGCTGATGGTGATACCTT
>NW_011256367.1:0-515 GCF_000146605.3 Meleagris gallopavo
GAGCCCTATGATGGGACTCTTTGAAACGGGAATTGGCCCAAAGGAGGGGTTGGTGTGCTTCACAGGGGTAAAACCTTGAGAGCCTGGAAGTAGGTTGAATGGAGAGTCGAGTAAGCCTATAAGGGGCAAAAAGAGGGACCCCTGAAGAATACGACTGCTGCCGAGAAGATGAAACGCCTCGCTGCTCTAAGCAAAAGAGTAGGCGAAGGAGGCAGAGGCATAAAACGGTGGGGATGTTGGCCAAGAGGCCCCCGCAGAGGTAAAACCCCAGACTCCCACTCCCAGGACCAACGCCTCTTAAAGCGCGAATATGACACCCAGATCCATCGGGCGCTTAAAACTTTGGAGGAAAGGAGGAATCCGTTTAAACACCATAAGAATCCACCAGTTATCCTGCGTTTGCAGGAAGGCCGTGGGATGCCCAGCAGGGAAACGCGGGGGAGTTTCCCGCTTTGTGTGGAGGGGAAGACTGGGAGGAAGTCCAGGCTGAGCTGGACAGGGAGAGGAGGAACCCG
>NW_011256368.1:0-598 GCF_000146605.3 Meleagris gallopavo
CCGCAGGGCTGCTCCCAAGGGCTTCTACGCCCAGTTGGTACAAGCATCTGGGTTCCCCTTCATCAGGGACATCAACAGTGGGGTTGAGTGCACCCTAAGGACACCAAGCTGTGGGCTGCAGTGACACAGCAGAGGGACGGGATGCCATCCACAGAGACCTCAACAGGCTGAGCAGTGGCCACAAATCCAAGCGCAGGGTCAGTAGCTGGGATGAGGGAACACCCACCACCAAAACATGCCAGGGGATGAAAGGACTGAGCGTAGTCCTGCTCCATAGGCGTGGGAGTACTGGTGGGTGGGAGCTGGACACAAGCCAGCAATGGGCCCTTCCAGCCCAGAAAGCCAACCGTATCCTGGGCTGCATCCTGTCATGGTTTCATGATTTTTCATTAGCTGTATTCCACATCATAACATCATGCAATGCACTGGGGGTTTGACTGCTGATGCTCAAGTTCCAGGTGCCTGTCCAGAGGAGAAGAAGAGCTACGTTTCCCCAGGGGGCTTTGCGGTCAGCGAGGAAATCTAACTCCTGGCCAGGTCACCTGATGCTCTCTTCTTTGCCTGCACTGCTTCGCTTGCGCTTCTCTGCCTGCGCTTC
>NW_011256369.1:0-531 GCF_000146605.3 Meleagris gallopavo
TTGGCAAAATAATAAGGCTTTTTGTGTATTTATTGCCCAACTATAGATATTGCACTAAGCAAATTCAAGTTGGTGTGAAAGAGTTTGTTTGTTTCAGCTAGCCTGCTTGGTGTTACAGGCTTAGTCCTTGTTCTTAACCCTTTTATTTCTCCTGCTCTCTGTTTTCTATATGACTGCTGTAAGGAAGAAATAGGGGCTGACAGAGTTTAAGAGAATGTTTTTCTCTTTTCCTGCCTGTTCATTAAATTTCGACCCTCATTTTTCCCACTCAGTTGCAATCATATTGTGTTAAGTTGGATTCATTTTCTAGGTTTCACACTCTCAAAGTTGGAAGCAACTACAGCAGCAGTCTCTGCTCCTCCATGCAGTGTAACTGATGGGGAAAGTAGAAAAATAAAATAAAATACAGAGCTATCCTTAGACCTTGCAGAAGGAGATGGAGAGAACCCGCCTGTGTAGAGAGAAAACTTTCATAATGTTAAAGGTTTCAGAGGAGATGAGAAATATTTTCTTCCTCGGGGGCTGTGACTG
>NW_011256370.1:0-509 GCF_000146605.3 Meleagris gallopavo
CTTGAAGTACAGGAGTAGGTTGTTTATGCCACTCCTTCATATCTTCTCCATGGTCACGTAGGTAATGCCACAAGGCAAAACGTGATGTGGTCTTACTGTTGTCACTTGCTCGAGCAGGAGAACGTCTTCTTTTGATAGCTGAGACATTAGATGCCACCGGCTGGGAGGAAATCAAGTTGATCAGCCCCTCCAATAGGCTGTTTTGGGGATTCTGGTCCCCATTTGATGTATCCGTTACCTCCATGGATTTATCAGCTTCAGGCACGGTTGATAGTTTGTCTATTATATCTTCTTGTTTGTTTTCCATTCTGTCCAGCTTTTCAGCTACCTTTGTAATGGCTGAAACACAAGCTCGCAGAGGGCTTAAATGTAACTCAAAGTCTTGAAGTTTATTAACCAATTCACTTATAAGGGGTCTTCTTTCCCCTCTGCCATACATTGCTGCAAATGTGCTGGCGTACCTTCTGGTGCGGTCTTTGTGAATGTACGCCACATGTTTGGTGTACACC
>NW_011256371.1:0-485 GCF_000146605.3 Meleagris gallopavo
AGATGAGAAAGAAATAGACCCTGTAATCTGGGTCAAAGAAGGGAATAGAGGGGGGTTAAGAATAACCCCTTTGAAAGTAAAATTACAAGAAAAATACCAGATTATAAGACAAAGGCAATATCCAATTCCATTTGAGGGACGTATTGGCCTTAAATCTGTAATACAGGGATTACTAAGGGACGGGTTGTTGGAACCATGTATGTCGCCCTTCAATACCCCCCATTTTACCAGTCAGTAAACCTGATGGTTCCTACCGATTAGTTCAAGACTTGAGAAAAATTAATGAAATAGTACAAAAAAGGCATCCAGTGGTTCCAAACCCATATACCTTGATGAGTAAAATCCCAAATGAAAACAGGTGGTTTAGTGTTATAGATTTAAGGATGCCTTTGGTCTATTCCACTTGGATCATGAAAGTAGAGATATATTTGCCTTTGAACGGGAGATCCTGAAAGTGGGCGGAAAACAGCAGTATCGATGGACAG
>NW_011256372.1:0-497 GCF_000146605.3 Meleagris gallopavo
TACCAGATTATAAGACAAAGGCAATATCCAATTCCAATTTGAGGGACGTATTGGCCTTAAATCTGTAATACAGGGATTACTAAGGGACGGGTTGTTGGAACCATGTATGTCGCCCTTCAATACCCCCATTTTACCAGTCAGTAAACCTGATGGTTCCTACCGATTAGTTCAAGACTTGAGAAAAATTAATGAAATAGTACAAAAAAGGCATCCAGTGGTTCCAAACCCATATACCTTGATGAGTAAAATCCCAAATGAAAACAGGTGGTTTAGTGTTATAGATTTAAAGGATGCCCTTTGGTCTATTCCACTGGATCATGAAAGTAGAGATATATTTGCCTTTGAATGGGAAGATCCTGAAAGTGGGCGGAAACAGCAGTATCGATGGACAGTCCTACCCCAGGGCTTCACAGAATCACCAAATTGTTTGGCAAATTTGGACGAAATATTGGAACAGTTTCAGCCACCAGAAGGAGTGTTACTCCTTCAGTATGTAG
>NW_011256373.1:0-550 GCF_000146605.3 Meleagris gallopavo
ATTTAAAGGATGCCTTTTGGTCTATTCCACTGGATCATGAAAGTAGAGATATATTTGCCTTTGAACGGGAAGATCCTGAAAGTGGGCGGAAACAGCAGTATCGATGGACAGTCCTACCCCAGGGCTTCACAGAATCACCAAATTTGTTTGGGCAAATTTTGGAACAAATATTGGAACAGTTTCAGCCACCAGAAGGAGTGTTACTCCTTCAGTATGTAGATGATCTCTTATTGTCAGGGCCAGAAGAAGCAGAAGTTAGAAGAGCCACAAACGAGTTGCTAAAACTTTCTAGGGAAACAAGGACTGAGAGTGTCAAAGGATAAACTACAGTATGTAGAAAAGGAAGTTAGGTATTTGGGACACCTAGTCTCTGAGGGAAAGCGCAGAATAACCCCAGAGAGAATTCAAGGAATTATCGAGCTACCCTTGCCTGGAACAAAGAGGGAATTGAGGAAAATTCCTAGGAGTAGTAGGATATTGTAGACTCTGGATAGAGTCATATGCTCAGAAAACCAGAGGATTATATCTTAAATTATTAGATGGAGAGCCC
>NW_011256374.1:0-436 GCF_000146605.3 Meleagris gallopavo
TAATTGTCTGGATTTAATTGAGTATCAGACAAAGGTAAGACCTGACCTACAAGATACCCCTCTTGGTGAGGGAGAGCTTTTGTTCATTGATGGGTCTTCAAGGGTGGTGCATGGCAAAAGATACAATGGGTATGCTGTAGTGCAGGGGGCAGAAGGAGAAGTAAAAGAGATGGGCCAGCTGCCTAATAATTGGTCAGCTCAAACATGTGAATTGTATGCCTTAAATCGAGCCCTTCACCTCCTTAAAGGAGAAGAGGGAACTATATTCACAGACTCAAGATACGCATATGGAGTGGTACATACCTTTGGGAAAATCTGGGAGGAACGAGGATTAATCAATAGTAAAGGAAAGGAATTAGTTCATGAGGCACTGATCAGACAAATTCTAGGAAAATTTACCGTTACCCACTGAAGTTGCAGTAGTGCATATAAAAGG
>NW_011256375.1:0-498 GCF_000146605.3 Meleagris gallopavo
TTGAGGGAGAGCTTTTGCTCATTGATGGGTCTTCAAGGGTGGTGCATGGCAAAAGATACAATGGGTATGCTGTAGTGCAGGGGGCAGAAGGAGAAGTAAAAGAGATGGGCCAGCTGCCTAATAATTGGTCAGCTCAGACATGTGAATTGTATGCCTTAAATCGAGCCCTTCACCTCCTTAAAAGGAGAAGAGGGAACTATATTCACAGACTCAAGATACGCATATGGAGTGGTACATACCTTTGGGAAAATCTGGGAGGAACGAGGATTAATCAATAGTAAAGGAAAGGAATTAGTTCATGAGGCACTGATCAGACAAATTCTGGAAAATTTACTGTTACCCACTGAAGTTGCAGTAGTGCATATAAAAGGACATCAAAAGGGGATTCGATTATTGCTCGTGGAAACCGAATAGCAGATAAAACAGCCCGTAAGGCTGCTTTACACTCAAAAATTATCATGAACTATCTCGTGCCTGAGGTGCCTCCTCCTTCCCCAG
>NW_011256376.1:0-612 GCF_000146605.3 Meleagris gallopavo
CACCCCACAATGCCTGTCAGGTACCAGTGGGCCTCCCGCATGCATGCTATGACTGCACCACGGATGTGGGGCTGATCGCAAGCTCTGCAAGCCTCTGGATTCCAGGAGGCTGCTTCTGCCCTGACTGCTGGGCCGCGTTTCTGGAGGGCAGACGGAGGGAGAGCACCGGGCAGCTCCTTCCCAAAGCTCTCCCACTTCTGAGCAGTGACAGAGGGCACGGCAGGACCCGAAGCTCCGTCCGTGGACGGGGCAAGCTTCAGCTCTTCCTCCAGCCTTAACACTTCAGCCCTTCCCTTCTCTTCCACATGCAGGGAGTCCGAATTCCCACCTTCGGTGCCTTCAGCATTGCCTCCGAGCGGGTCGAGGCTGAGGATGGGACCGTGATTTTCCAGTGGCCTGCGTTTCACCTGGCCAGGAACCTTGCGGGCATCCGTAACCTCACGGCTAACAAGGATTACCTGCCAGGTAGGAGGAGGCTGAAACCCTTTCTTGCTGCACAGACGGCACAAACGGAGCCAGCGCCTCCATTCTCAAAAGCAAACCTCACCCTCCCTCCATGGAGCCCGTCCGAATACGGGGCTGTCCTGGGTGGCGACTGCAGTGAGCAGCACT
>NW_011256377.1:0-579 GCF_000146605.3 Meleagris gallopavo
GCCTTAACACTTCAGCCCTTCCCTTCTCTTCCACGTGCAGGGAGTCCGAATTCCCACCTTCGGTGCCTTCAGCATTGCCTCCGAGCGGGTCGAGGCTGAGGATGGGACCGTGATTTTCCAGTGGCCTGCGTTTCACCTGGCCAGGAACCTTGCGGGCATCCGTAACCTCACGGCTAACAAGGATTACCTGCCAGGTAGGAGGAGGCTGAAACCCTTTCTTGCTGCACAGACGGCACAAACGGAGCCAGCGCCTCCATTCTCAAAAGCAAACCTCACCCTCCCTCCATGGAGCCCGTCCGAATACGGGGCTGTCCTGGGTGGCGACTGCAATGAGCAGCACTTGGGAAGCAGCCATGGAAGAGCCGCTTCCAGCACGACAAACTCTGCCGTGTGGTTTTCCAGGCCACAAGGAGCTGGAGGCCCTCAAATACGCTGAGGTGGCCGCGGCTGCATCTGTGAGCCGGCAGACTGGGAAGGCCTGCATATTTGGCACAACGTCCCTCGTCTCCCACTGCCTGAGGAAGGGGGAGGACGATCGCCTTTGTCCTGAAGGACATAGGAGTGCTCCTCATCGAGGGA
>NW_011256378.1:0-525 GCF_000146605.3 Meleagris gallopavo
CGTGTCTGATGAAGTTCTTTTCAACCCTGTTTACCAGGAGATGTCAAGCATGACTCCGCTCTGGTGTTTGTCAGTGTGTCCCTGTTTTACTTGAGAACAACAACAAAAAGCTCAACTGTAGCGGACCCCACTCTTCTGATTTCTGTAGTCAGACGTGTTTGTGAATGTGCCGAGTATAAAGATCGGTCGCTTGCTTCGCTGGTGGCCTCAGTTTTCCTTTGGTAGCCTCTGCCCGTTACTGGAAACAAGGTTCCTGCCTTCCTCCTGTCTCTTCCAGAAACAAAGGCTTGCATGCAAGAAGTGGGCTGGTAACTAACTGTCAGAAGTGTTCTGCGTTGCTGAAAAGGGGGCTCTCCCTGTTCGTTGCTTCAAATGTACTGTACGTCTGACGTGTGCCTGTCATGTTTGTTTTCTTCTTCCATTCAGAAATCGTTGAAAGGATTCACCTGTGCTAAGCTGTATTTTGAAATAAAAGAATATGAGCTTGCTAAAAGGTAATACGTGTGGATGTCCGTGGTTGACCTG
>NW_011256379.1:0-527 GCF_000146605.3 Meleagris gallopavo
GTGCTAGAAAGGGAATCAGATGGAGTGTGCAGTGCTCACCAGTGCTGAGAATTTATGCACAGAATGGCAGAAATGAATGTTTTCAATCGTGGAAAGGAAAACATGTAAGATTTTCTCCAGTTGTTCACCCCGAACATAAAAGACTCCACAGTATGGAAAAGAAGAAGAAGGAGCCCTGTACGGACAGGATCTCCAGAGTGCTACTTGGGGAAAATCCACTTGATTCCCTGTTACTCTGCACAGAATCTGCATTCCTATACTGGATTAACTCACTGTCTACAACCCTTTTTGATTCTTTCATTTTGAAAACCCCTCTTCATACACCATTTATCGTTTGGTCTTTCTTTTGAGACCTGGAAAGGACTCTACACGTCTTTTTACCCCATTCCAAGATCCCCAAGGCAAAATATGAGGAGACAAAACAGGAGGGCAGGATTTTCAGGAAACTTGTGTCAAGTGGAATCGGGTCACACTCCGCAGATGGTACACCTCCTGCAAGAAAGGCCCCTAAGAAACCAAAGGAGTGA
>NW_011256380.1:0-518 GCF_000146605.3 Meleagris gallopavo
AAGCTGATGCCACGTGGCCTTCCTCTGAAGCGCAGCCTTGCAGAAAGGCAGGAGGGAGCTACAGACCATGACATGACACCCATGAGAGGTACAGGCACACAACGAGGCATCTGGGTTAGGTGCACTGTCTTTCTAACGAGGCTTTCTGTCTGTTCTTCCCGGGACTGTTCTCATTGCGTGTTGCTTGGGGTCTTAATCCCCGGGATTTACAGTTCCCTTCCGTGTGCTGATTTGAAATACAAACCCACAGTTCACCCACGATCCTCAGATCCGTGACCGTGAACACTCCAGATGAGATGCGCTAGCGTTGTGGCCCATTTTGCAGACTGGAAGTAGTATTGCACTCTTGTTATATCTTCTTGCTTCTCCTTTCTTGCCAGAGAGAGGTGCTGAGCCCAATGCACAGATCTACGCGAAAGCGGTGCAGAAAGTCCTTTCTGAGAGAGCTCGTCTCCAGGCTGGAGGGTTTCCTACAGCAGCAGGTCCCAGCTCAGGGGAAGACCTTCCCCTGCAGTGTG
>NW_011256381.1:0-582 GCF_000146605.3 Meleagris gallopavo
AAAAACATGTCTGTGAGGAAGTTTACTACTCAGATTGTTGTATACTTAGATCTGTGTTTCTGCATCACTTTTTGTAAGCCAGGAGAGGGTGAAAGGAAAAAGGAGGGTCAGGGTTCCTGGCTAGTAACTTCACTGAAATTACTGAAACTGACCTGAGCAGGGATTGGAAGAAATGTCTTCATGTACAGTACAGTTTTAGTAAGTCAAAATGCGTTAGAGATTTTAGTTACTACTTCTCAATGCTCGGGAAATGCAGCCTGAAAGATTTTTCTGCTAAATGTTTTTAGTGTTGTTTTATATTTTTAAACTTAAGTGATCTGATAAATGAAGTTTGTGTCATTTTAGTACTTAGATGATGGTCTGTGTAGTAGACAAGTTGAGGTACAGTGTTCCAGAATTCTTTCTTTAGAGACAGTAACTTATGACAGCGAACTGTGAGAGATACAAACAAATAAAAATGTCCTAACCCTCTTCCCCCACAGTTCTATCTGGTAGATCTGTATTCTCATCAAGAACATTTGGTTCTTGGATGATTTATTGTGATAACTTACAAATATATATAGTAAGCCTCTATCTTAAGGG
>NW_011256382.1:0-461 GCF_000146605.3 Meleagris gallopavo
CTAAATTGCAGTTTTCTCAATCTGCTGCTTTGTCAACAGTCTCCTAATGTGCTTTCAGCCGCTCCTCTCCCAGCTGAAATTGCAGTTCATTCTGCAGACATAAACAGACACATACCCTACAGATATACAGCTTTCTCTAAGACAAATTTAAGTGCACAGATGTTGGGATAGCTGGTCTGAGGGAAGCAAGGGTAGACATATGATCCATGGAAAGTTCCTAAGAAGAAAATATACCCAGAAAGCAGTGATACGACAATAGAGTATCATAGAATCATAGAATCACCAAGGTTGGAAAAGACCCACAAGATCAGCCAGTCCAAACCATCCACCCTATTGGCCACCTGAGCACACTGCTGGCTCCTGTTCAGCCGAGCATCAACCACCATCCCCCAGGCCCCTTTCCTCTTCACAATCATCCAGCCGCTCAGCCCCAAGCCTGTAGCATTGCCTGGGGTTGTTGT
>NW_011256383.1:0-511 GCF_000146605.3 Meleagris gallopavo
AAAGCAGTGATACGACAATCGAGTAATCATAGAATCATAGAATCACCAAGGTTGGAAAAGACCCACAAGATCAGCCAGTCCAACCATCCACCCTATTGGCCACCTGAGCACACTGCTGGCTCCTGTTCAGCCGAGCATCAACCACCATCCCCCAGGCCCCTTTCCTCTTCACAATCATCCAGCCGCTCAGCCCCAAGCCTGTAGCATTGCCTGGGGTTGTTGTGGCCAAAGTGCAGGACCCGGCACTTGGCCCTGTTGAAGCTCATCCCATTCACCTCAGCCCAGAAATGCAGCTTATCCGGATCCCTCTGAATAAGGGGGCCTCCCTATCCTCAGGCAGATCCACACCACCTCCCCGCTCGGTGTCATCTGCAAACGTACTGAGGGTACACACAGTCCCCTCCTCTAGCTCATCAACAAAGATATTAAACAAGGTCAGCCCAAGTACCGACGCCTGGGGGACACCACTTGTAACGGGTCTCCAGCTGGATTAACTCCATTAACCACTACC
>NW_011256384.1:0-427 GCF_000146605.3 Meleagris gallopavo
GCTTGTCAAGTTGCCCGACGTGCATCATGAGGAATAAAAGGAATATTGCTTTCTAACACCACATAGGAGTTAGAGAGTTTTCTTCCTGGATTTCGGATGACAATTTTAGCAACCCAGATGGGACAATGAGACTGAAATCTCACGGACCGAAGGACTGGAGGGGCCTCTGTTCAGCGCACATACTGAGTGATTCTCTGGGAGCTCCCCAAATCCCAGCTCCATCAGGACCAGCCACAAGTTCCCTGGAATATGGTAAGGCATTCCTTTTATTGCCTCCGGTAAAGCGTGATAGAAGTCTGTATCACGTACAGAGAGCAAGGGTAAGGAGATCCCCAAGTGGGTACCCCACACACGAGCGGGGAGATGTCCTGAGTGTGTGGCGGGTTCCATGTTCCTGGAAGTAACACAGTGAGGGGAGCTTGAGACC
>NW_011256385.1:0-651 GCF_000146605.3 Meleagris gallopavo
CCTTGTCCTATCGCTATCCACCCTCCTAAACAGCCGTTGCCCCCTCCTGCTTATGCGCTCCCTTCGAGTCTTGGAAGGCTGTCATGAGCTATCTCCAGAGCTTTCTCTTCTCCCACAGAAACAATCCCAGTTCCCTCAACATTTCTTTCTAAGAGAGGTGCTCCAGCCCTCTGATCATCTTCGTGGCCCTTCTCTGGACCTGCTCCAAAAGCTCCACATCATTCCTGTGCTGGAGCCCCAGGCCTGGACGCAGTGCTGCACATGGGGCCGCACCAGAGCCGAGTCGAGGGGGACAATCACCTCCCTCTCCCTGCTGGTCGCTCCTCTTTGAATGCAGCCCAGGATACAGTTGGCCTTCTGGGCTGCAAGTGCACACTACTGGCTTATGTCCAGCTCTTTGTCCACCAGGATCCCCGAGTCCTCCGCAGGGCTGCTCCAAGGCTTCTACGCCCAGTTGGTACAAGCATCTGGGTTTCCCCTTCATCAGGGACATCAACAGTGGGGTTGAGTGCACCCTAAGGACACCAAGCTGTGGGGTGCAGTGACACAGCAGAGGGACGGGATGCCATCCACAGAGACCTCAACAGGCTGAGCAGTGGCCACAAAATCCAAGTGCAGGGTCAGTAGCTGGGATGAGGGAACACCCACCAC
>NW_011256386.1:0-529 GCF_000146605.3 Meleagris gallopavo
GGCCTTTCTGGGCTGCAAGTGCACACTACTGGCTTATGTCCAGCTCTTTGTCCACCACGGATCCCCCGAGTCCTCCGCAGGGCTGCTCCAAGGCTCTACGCCAGTTGGTACAAGCATCTGGGTTTCCCCTTCATCAGGGACATCAACAGTGGCGTTGAGTGCACCCTAAGGACACCAAGCTGTGGGGTGCAGTGACACAGCAGAGGGACGGGATGCCATCCACAGAGACCTCAACAGGCTGAGCAGTGGGCACAAATCCAAGTGCAGGGTCAGTAGCTGGGATGAGGGAACACCCACCACCAAAACATGCTAGGGGATGAAAGGACTGAGCGTAGTCCTGCTCCATAAGGCCTGGGAGTACTGGTGGGTGGGAGCTGGACACAAGCCAGCAGTGGGCCCTTCCAGCCCAGAAAGCCAACCGTATCCTGGGCTGCATCCCAAGATGCGCAGTCAGCAGGCGAAGGGAGGAGATCCCCATCCCTCTGCTCTGCGCTGGTCAGGCCTCACCTGCAGTGCTGCGTCCAGATGT
>NW_011256387.1:0-429 GCF_000146605.3 Meleagris gallopavo
AGGCCTTCCTCGGCTGGGTGGTGCTTTGCGATGTTGGGGATTCCCGTTTTCCTTCGGTGGGGGGGGGCCTGCCGCTCCGCAGGGTCTAACGGTGTCCCCGCTGACGTTTCAGGAGCTGCTGCGGAAGAAGAAGAAGCAGCGGCGTGGGCACGCGGGAGGCAGGATCGAGCAAGAAGAGGATGCGGAAG
Organism: Meleagris gallopavo; assembly: GCF_000146605.3. Lineage (NCBI taxonomy): Eukaryota > Metazoa > Chordata > Aves > Galliformes > Phasianidae > Meleagris > Meleagris gallopavo. The sequence goes on from NW_011256387.1 coordinate 189, forward strand.
CGTGCCGACGCGGGGGGGAAGGAGAGAGGCACTCTGGGCAAAGCACCTGTCCCGTTAGCGGGGCCGCAGTCCCATTTGAGTTTGAGCGTTGCCGACGCCTTGGGTGACCAGGCCGGCTTTGTGCTGGGCGACCTCCCTGTAAGCAGGGCTCGGGTCTTTGCTGTTGCTGTAGTTGGCCTTTTGCCTTGCTGCTCCTTCGGCTGCCTGGGGAGCGTGGCCCCCTGTAACGGAGGGCGAGAGC
>NW_011256388.1:0-478 GCF_000146605.3 Meleagris gallopavo
GAGGAAGCTGAACGTACTAAGTATGCCTTTGGGCTGTATCTACGCAGTCCCAAATACAAAGTGCTCGTGGAACATGTACTGTAACCATAGTTCTGTAACTGCTCTTCCCAGCTGGGGTGTTTGACCTTCCTTTGGTGAAGTGATGAAACACTGCTGGTCTCTGTTTGTGCTTGTAGGCACCTGGAAGTTGTTAGGAAAAGAAGAATTGTCTCCAGCTCTTCTCGGTGATGTAAGTAACAGCTTGAATGTTGCTGCCCACTGGGTAGGCCCAAAGGAGCAGATGACACTTAAGCAGCTGTTCAATCAGCCTTGGCTCCTGCAAGGTTATTCTGCTGCTGTTCAGTGGCAAAGTAAATACCCAGGAGGTACAAATACCCGAAGAGGCCTAAGTATTTCCTGGGATCTTTTCTGGCCCACTGTTATCCTCGTAGAACGGGAGTGATACTACATTTCTTCAGAGGCTGCTGACAAGTGGTGT
>NW_011256389.1:0-390 GCF_000146605.3 Meleagris gallopavo
GGAACTGGGAACCAATCACCGAATCTGACATAACAGAACTTACACTCACAGGAGCTGCTATCCTCGTAGCGTCCTCATGCAGTCCTCAGACTAGAATCCCAGACTGCAGGAACCCCGTAACAACCCGGCAGTATTGAATCACCGCGTTTCGTTTCCTCGCTCCCACAGAGGGCAGCTTTCTATAGAGCACGCTCACAAGGGATGGCGTCAGTCAGCATCACCCAGCGCTCCTTACGGAACGGCTTGTCTCCAATAGCAAAGCACCCCTTCCCGGCCCCACGGGCCCCCAGAACGCGTCCCGGCACCCGCAGCTCCAGGAGGACGCCTCGGATTCCCTTCTCGGCCCTACGTGACCCACCGCCCAGCCCCCGCCAGGACCCCGCGTTTCCT
>NW_011256390.1:0-432 GCF_000146605.3 Meleagris gallopavo
GTGGAGAGGCCTGGGGGAGACTTTTAGAGAGATGGAAATCTTCGGTGTCATGGAACTTTACTCCAGAACACCTGAAAGACCCTGAAAATTTAAACAGATATTTGAGACAGGAATGTCGCGGCTCAGGAAGATCTGAGGAGGCCCAAATTATTTGGGGCCTGGCTAATGCTTACCGGGCCTTATTCAATACTATCCTGGAGAGGGAGAGAGTTTGTGAAATTGAAAAAGGAGGGTCTCAGGGAAACAGTGCAAAATGAGCGAGAGAGTCTCCTGGTCGAGAGAAACAGCCTCCAATCTGAGAGAGATGCCCTCCGAATTGAGAGAGACTCCCTGCAATCCAAACTCAACAGTCTTCAATCTACAACAAGACACCCTCCAATCTGAGCTAGATACTCTCATCATCGAACGAGACAGGCTCCAAGCTGAACTGGA
>NW_011256391.1:0-404 GCF_000146605.3 Meleagris gallopavo
TTTGAAATTAAGACCCATTGCACTAGAAGGGAAAAAAGATTTGCATCAGCAGGATCCTTGGATCCTAGGTGTACCCAAGAAGGCCGAGCAAACTAAAAGCCAACTGGAGGATCTGCAAACCTCAGATCCTCTAGAAAGAAGGCCAGGAATGACTCAGAAGACCAGAAAGTTCCAAGACAGACCTCCAGCGTTGGCACCCGGAGAGTGGCCCCCTGCACTGGCCACGTTACATGTAGCACAGCTCATGGATCTGTCAGAACAACTGAAGCAAAGACCACGAGACAGCATAGCAGCTTGGCTGCTGAGATGATGGGACGGGGGGGCCGAAAGCGTGCTCATTAATGGGCCTGAGATTCCTGAACTGGCATCCATTGCCACTCGCCTGGCTCTCAGACAAAGGCTGC
>NW_011256392.1:0-564 GCF_000146605.3 Meleagris gallopavo
CCTAAGGACATTTCTGAAATTATACTAACAGTTCATTTGGAACTGTGTTCCGAGGAGAGAAATACATCCTGATTTTAGGAACTCAGGGTTAATTGCATATTCTAGTAAGTGCCTCATGTGTCATACATGTAAAAAGAGAAGTGCAGTGACCTCTGTCCTCAAAGTTCCCCCTCCACTGTGAGACGTGGAGCCCCACAGCTGCTCCTCTGCCCTTTATTATTTGCAGGGGGCTGTGGGGGGGGCATCCCCCAATCCCTCCTTATCAAAAAATAAACCTTCATTACAAAAGTGAGGGGTGGCACCCCGCCCCGCGGGAACAGTGTGGTCTGTGGGGGTGGACCCTGCGTGACGGTGACACTTGAGTGACGGTGACACCTGGTGACAGTGACACCCAATATCGCCCACTGAAGGTGACAATACTTGCTAGCCTCCTTGCAAGCACGTATTCAAATCCTTTAGTGCTCTTGGCCACGTTGCTTTTGAACCTGGCCAGACCAAACTCCTGGACTGCCCGTGAGACGCCAAAGAGGCTGGAGGAGACCACGGTGACACCAGCGACCCCAC
>NW_011256393.1:0-376 GCF_000146605.3 Meleagris gallopavo
CATTACAAAAGTAAGGGGTGGCACCCCGCCCCGCGGGAACAGTGTGGTTTGTGGGGTGGACCCTGCGTGACGGTGACACTTGAGTGACGGTGACACCTGGTGACAGTGACACCCAATATCGCCCACTGAAGGTGACAATACTTGCTAGCCTCCTTGCAAGCACGTATTCAAATCCTTTAGTGCTCTTGGCCACGTTGCTTTTGAACCTGGCCAGACCAAACTCCTGGACTGCCCGTGAGACGCCAAAGAGGCTGGAGGAGACCACGGTGACACCAGCGACCCCACGTCACACCCATGCAGACCCCACATGTCCCCGACTGTCCCCAGCCCCTCTCCCTGTGCCCCTCCTCGTCACCTCTTCAATGACGGTGGCACC
>NW_011256396.1:0-456 GCF_000146605.3 Meleagris gallopavo
CATGACTACTTTGTATTCAGGAAAGGAAAATACCTGTACAGATACAGATAGGAAAATGCAAGTGATAAAGCAGGAATTCGTTTTGAAAAGAACTGATAAAATTACCTAAAATTCTGAGCAGGATTTTTCAGTCAAGGAAAAATATTTTTCTGACAAGGAAAATGGAAACCCAAATTAGAAGTAGATGTTAAGGATGACACAGCAACACACCATGCAAGACGTCTGCCATCCATTTTCCAGAAGACACTGGCGTAAATTGGAATGTAATGCATGCTTTTCTCACAGGCAATAGAAAGGATTTCTGCCTCGTTTCCCCAGTTTATGGCTGCCTGAAGATGGCAGCTGGCTGTCAGTGTTGGCACACATCTTGTGGCTAACTGCTCTAACTGGGAGTGCTCTGTTACGCCTCGCACAGTGCCCAGCTGCGACTGCGTCCTGTTCAGACAGTGCTTGGAG
>NW_011256397.1:0-552 GCF_000146605.3 Meleagris gallopavo
CAACCACCGCCAACCAAACCAAAACAAAAAGAACTTTCAGAAAGACCCCAAAAACCCCACTCTGTTTGCCATGATGAAAATGCATGTGCAAAAGCACAGCACTCACCCATGGCAAGCAAAGCATCCAGCAGGTCTGCTGACATCTCAGATTTAATGCAGTGCCCCAGGATACATCAAAGGCTGGACGAAGAGTCCATGATATAAAGACAGTGATAACTGGCATCAAAAATATTTGACTCCGTAATGCTGGCACTCGGGATGTGGGGAGAAAAAGAGCAAAAAGAGGATACGGGTAAGAAAGAAAAGCAGAAGAGGAGTACAGATGCAGGAGTGAGGGAGGATACAAGGGAGAAAGAACAGCAGAAGAGCAGAAGAGGAGTGGCTAACACTGAGGGAGAGGAGCTGAAGTGTAGCTGAAGAGAAGAGCAGAAAAGGGAACACAGAGAGGAAGAGCAGAAAAGACAACGCTGTCTGTTCTGTCCTCGCTAGCAATGCCCCGAGATACAGCCAAAAGCCAGGAGAAAAGTCCACGATACAAAGTCAGTGACGTGC
>NW_011256398.1:0-636 GCF_000146605.3 Meleagris gallopavo
GGATCTCAAGCTGGATGGCTGTAATTAATAGGGCTATGTGCTAATTGCATCCATGCGGTGGGTGTTTTTTAAGGGCATTGTGTGCATCCTTGTTGTGTTTTAAATGATGTTCTGCGTCTCTTCTGATTTCATTTTGCAGCCTGATGGAGTTGAAGGATTGCCTGGGCTCCTCCAGTCAGTGGTGTGAGATCTGTCCAGCAGGTAATGAACATCATGCACCCCATGTTGGTGCGCTGCTTGTATGCAGGTAGGTTTGCGATGTGATCCGACTGCCCATGCTGACCATCCACAGCTAGATCAAGTTGCTCAGAGTCTGAGCCAGGCTCACCTTGAAAGGGCCAGCACATCCACCATGTCTCTGGCAACCTGTGCCACTGCCTCAGCACCCTCACTGTACAAGACATTTTCCTTAGATTTCACCTCAATTGTCCCTTGTTCTTTCCTTTAGGTATTGAAAGGCTGTTACCAGGTTCCCTTGGAGCCTTCACTTCTCCAGGAGGCTGAACAGCCCAGCTCTCCTTGCTTACAGGAGAGGGGTTCCATCCTTGGGGTTCGTGTTTGTGGCTGTACTCTGGATGCACTCGCACAGCTCCATGTCACCCTGCACTGAGGACTCCACATCTGGACGCAGCACTG
>NW_011256399.1:0-469 GCF_000146605.3 Meleagris gallopavo
AATGAACATCATGCACCCCACTGTTGGTGCGCTGCTTGTATGCAGGTAGGTTTGCGATGTGATCCGACTGCCCATGCTGACCATCCACAGCTAGATCAAGTTGCTCAGAGTCTGAGCCAGGCTCACCTTGAAAGGGCCAGCACATCCACCATGTCTCTGGCAACCTGTGCCACTGCCTCAGCACCCTCACTGTACAAGACATTTAGCTTAGATTTCACCTCCATTTTCCCTTGTTCTTTCCTTTAGGTATTGAAAGGCTGTTACCAGGTTCCCTTGGAGCCTTCACTTCTCCAGGAGGCTGAACAGCCCAGCTCTCCTTGCTTACAGGAGAGGGGTTCCATCCTTGGGTTCGTGTTTGTGGCTGTACTCTGGATGCACTCGCACAGCTCCATGTCTCCCTGCACTGAGGACTTCACATCTGGACGCAGCACTGCAGGTGAGGCCTCACCAGCGCAGAGCAGAGGGATGG
>NW_011256400.1:0-468 GCF_000146605.3 Meleagris gallopavo
CACTCAACCCCACTGTTGATGTCCGTGATGAAGGGGAAACCCAGATGCTTGTACCAACTGGGCGTAGAAGCCCTTGGGAGCAGCCCTGCGGAGGACTCGGGGATCCTGGTGGACAAAGAGCTGGACATAAGCCAGTAGTGTGCACTTGCAGCCCAGAAGGCCAACTGTATCCTGGGCTGCATTCAAAGAGGAGCGACCAGCAGGGAGAGGGAGGTGATTGTCCCCCTCGACTCGGCTCTGGTGTGCGGCCCCATGTGCAGCACTGCGTCCAGGCCTGGGGCTCCAGCACGGGAATGATGTGGAGCTTTTGGAGTCAGGTCCAGAGAAGGGCCACGAAGATGATCAGAGGGCTGGAGCACCTCTCTTAGAAAGAAATGTTGAGGGAACTGGGATTGTTTCTGTGGGAGAAGAGAAAGCTCTGGAGATAGCTCATGACAGCCTTCCAAGACTCGAAGGGAGCGCATAAGC
>NW_011256401.1:0-530 GCF_000146605.3 Meleagris gallopavo
ATTTAGAATCTATTGCAGCTTTATGAGAAGGTATTTGTTAGGCAATCCGGTAACTATGTTTCTAAAATATGCTACTAACATGTATACACTGTTCTTACATTCCACATCAGCTAATTCTAAAGTTGTGTTACAGCTTAATCTTTAGCTCAGTTGCCCCTTGTCAGTGATCAATGCAGAAACAACACTTTTCACTTTCCTCAAATTCCCCCCCTTTTTCTTTATACATGTTGATTTCTGCAATTCCTTCCTAAGGCACGATTCTAAAAACTTCTGCACTTTCTCCTAATATCATCATTCTGTCCGAGTATGGTGGTGCCCCCATTGTTGTTTGCTTAAGCAGTGCGGTTTCAATTAGTCGCTGTACCAGTCCCCTCACACAGGGGATAATACAGCAGCCGATGGCCGTCAGGACTCCTGTGACCACAATCAAAGAAGTAAATACAGACACAATCATCCCTTTCCATTTGCCAAACCAGGACTCCAACCACCCAGTGAGGGGATTATCTATTCCTGAGGTTTCGGCTAATTTG
>NW_011256402.1:0-499 GCF_000146605.3 Meleagris gallopavo
CTAAAATATGCTACCAACATGTATACACTGTTCTTACATTCCACATCAGCTAATTCTAAAGTTGTGTTACAGCTTAATTCTTTAGCTCAGTTGCCCCTTGTCAGTGATCAATGCAGAAACAACACTTTTCACTTTCCTCAAATTCCCCCCCTTTTCTTTATACATGTTGATTTCTGCAATTCCTTCCTAAGGCACGATTCTAAAAACTTCTGCACTTTCTCCTAATATCATCATTCTGTCCGAGTATGGTGGTGCCCCCATTGTTGTTTGCTTAAGCAGTGCGGTTTCAATTAGTCGCTGTACCAGTCCCCTCACACAGGGGATAATACAGCAGCCGATGGCCGTCAGGACTCCTGTGACCACAATCAAAAGAAGTAAATACAGACACAATCATCCCTTTCCATTTGCCAAACCAGGACTCCAACCACCCAGTGAGGGATTATCTATTCCTGAGTTCGGCTAATTGCGAGCAAGAGTAGTAAGCCCTTGTCTGCTCTAG
>NW_011256403.1:0-404 GCF_000146605.3 Meleagris gallopavo
ATATGTCTTTCTGTTGTCCATTCCTTTGGGAAGCAGAATTGTTAAGGAAAAGACAGTCAAAATGCGTAGAAACTACAAGGCTGTATTCAAAGTTAGGTCTCAGTTTGGACACTTGCTGATGTTGCTGGGAGAAAGTGAAGAAGAGGGAACTTTGAAAGTGCTGCATACAAAGGAACCTTTTTGTTTGCTTTCAGAACTCTTTGACATTCTTCTGTATGCGTAACTTACTAAAAAGAGTGCTGCTAAAATGGTTCTTAGGTCTGAGGTCATTTTGAATAGGAATACTCTTTAATCTACTGTGTTTGTTGCTGAGAAGCTCAGTGTGAGCCAACCATGTCTGCTTGCAGCCCAGAAATCCAGTATCTTTGGCTGCATCAAAAGCAGTATGACTAGCAGAGCAAAGG
>NW_011256404.1:0-509 GCF_000146605.3 Meleagris gallopavo
ATGCGTTAGCGTATTTCTCTGTCTGAAGGCCGTGTGACAAATGGCAACTCATGGACCTGTTTGCATCCCACAGAAAGCCCAACCTAGTGGATGGAAGAAAAAACACCACCCTGTAGTGGTTCAGAAATACCACTTGTAGTAACAGATGTGGAAGGTTACAAGTTGACTGGCTCCTTTCTGGTCAAGTGGCCCTGATTTCTGCCTCCCAGCTGTTAGCTGGTGCAGGCTTCTCTTTGGTTTTGGCTCTTAGGCGTTTGGCCTCGTGGCCCTGGGGAGGCGCAGCCAGCCTGCTGCTGGCAAGAGCTGTGCAGGGTGAAGGGCGAGCTGCTGCCAGGGCAGGGCTGGATGCGGAGCTGGGGTAGGGCTCGTGGGCTGCGCTGCTTTCCTTGAGTGCTGGCAGTGCCAGCAGAACTTTACCTTGTGGTGATTCAGTCATGCTGTTGCTCCATCAGCCTGATGTGCGTGACTGAAGTGTTAAATCTGCCAAGGGATGCTTTGCTTCTGCTTTC
>NW_011256405.1:0-555 GCF_000146605.3 Meleagris gallopavo
AGTACAAGGCATCGAGGCTGCCTCTCTAGCTGCCGGGTATCTCACAGCCTGGTCAGAAGAGAGGAGAAGGCTCTGGGGAGACCTCACTGTGGCCTTCCAGTACTTGAAGGGAGCATATAAACAGGAGGGGGAACGGCTGTTTACATGGGTTGACAGTGGTAGGACATCTCAACTAACACGCGAAATTGAGGTTTTTCACTCAGAGGGTGGTGACGCACTGGAACAGGTTGCCCATGTCACGGGGTTATCCTTAGATTTAAGTCCGTGACAGGGGGGCACAGGCCCCGCGAAGAAGAGAAAAAAGGAAGGGGTACGAACAGTTTGCCGAGACCCAGCCAGCCCCAGGCCACATGCACTCGGGGAGAGGGGGAAGGGCAGATAGCTAGCCGATAGTTTGAACAAAGAGAAAACACAACGGCAGCGACCTGAGGAGGAACGGTAGTTTACTGAATTTAACTAAATCAAACAAAACGAGAAAGACAAGAGTATTCAAAATGCCGGGCAAACCACGAGAGTGCGAGGGAAACCACTATGCTTTTCTCAGCGGCGAGCTCC
>NW_011256406.1:0-510 GCF_000146605.3 Meleagris gallopavo
AACAAGCCAAGAGAATGAAACCTCTCTGGGAGGAAGGGTGATGGCAAAAGTACAAATATGGGGAGGCATGGCAGGTTGATTCTATCACCTTGCCACGATCTCGTAATGGTAAGCGTTATGTGCTCACCATGGTGGAGGCAACAACTGGGTGGCTTGAAACCTATGCAGTACCCACGCTACTGCCCGAAATACCATATTAGGTCTTGAGACACAAGTCCTGTGGCGACATGGTACCCCAGAAAGAATTGAGTCAGATAATGGGACTCATTTTAAAAATTCTCTTGCAGATACCTGGGCTAAAGGTCATGGTATTGAGTGGATTTACCATATTCCCTACCATGCACCAGCCTCAGGTAAGATTGGACGATACAATGGGTTGTTAAAAACTATGCTGAAAGCAATGGGAGGCAGTACATTTAAGCACTGGGAGAAGCATTTGGCAGAAGCCACCTGGTTAGTCAATACCAGAGGATCTATCAATCGTGGTGGTCCAACCCAGTCCAGCTCCCT
>NW_011256407.1:0-478 GCF_000146605.3 Meleagris gallopavo
GTCTACAGGACGGTGCCCAACACCTCACCATCGCCAAGAAGCCCCACGGAGCACGCGGCTCCCACCAACGCCTGAGCTACAGGCTGGCCCGCCCGGCTGCAGCACAACATCACCTCTTTGGGAACCCACGGAACAACCTCGACCCACCGAGCGGGGAGGTCGCCCCAGCTACAAGCGGCACCTCAACCTGCACCCTCTGACGGGTCAGGGAGGGTCATTCCCACCAACTGGCTGGCTAAAGCAGCCTCCCAGACCTGATTACAGGGGGGGTGGCTGCTCTGGGGACACAGGGCTCCACAGCTTGTGACACGCACCCCGAGTACAGGGCTGTCGCGCCGCCAGCCAAACGAGGCGGCCACGCAGGGACAGGGCCCCAAGCCCTGGCTACAGGGTGGCCTTGGCCACAGAACTACCATGTGGCTCTGATCTGTCCTAAGAAAAAGGGTGTGACAGGACACTCACTGTGCTCGTGGGACTA
>NW_011256408.1:0-547 GCF_000146605.3 Meleagris gallopavo
TCACACACATACCATGGAAGTGTTTCCTGGCACTCATAGGGAACATCCTGTGTTCTAGTTTGTGTACACAGCCTGGCATTGGGCACGACTGAAAAGAGCCTAGCTCTATCCTCTTGACACTCTCCCTTTAGATAATTGTAGACTTGGTAAAATGCCCTCTGAGCCTTCTCTTCTCTAAGCTTAATGGTCCCTTCTCTTCCCAGCCTACCCTCACAGAAGAGGTGCTCCAATTCCTTGATCATCTTCATGGCCCTTTGCTGTACCTCAGCTTTATGTCCCTCTTGTTCTGAGAGCCCAGCACTGGATTCAGACTTGAGGTGTGGCTTTTCCAGTGCTGAGTAGATAGGAAGGGTCACTACCCTCACCTGCTGGCAGTACTTTGCCTAATGCAGCCCAGGATACACTAGCCTTAAGCAGAGATTCATATGAATTCTAGCTAAAAATTTGAAAAGAAATCAATAGCTACAAACTCTACAATTATTCTAGATCTTAACTAGAAGCAATGTCAAGGCAAACCCAATCCAAGTTCCTCAGTTACTCCACATTT
>NW_011256409.1:0-559 GCF_000146605.3 Meleagris gallopavo
CACCGAGCAGCACTGAACGTCCGCAGCTCTGTTTCCAGACACACAGACATAACCTTGCCTTCTGCCTTGCTTCCTGTGGCTTTCTGTTATTTCCTTAGAACCCTGCTAGTTTTCTTTGTTGTTTTTCTTTCATCTGTTGCTTTGCTTTGCTCTTTTTTCCTTTTGCTCTGCTGTATGAGAGCTGTTGAACCACAGCCTGAACCACTGATGGAGCAGCTGAGGAAAGGACCCAGCCAGCCCTGGGAGCACAGGTGAAGGCAGTTCAGCTCCGTGGCTGGAAGGGGCAGAGCCTGGCTGCCCCTCTCTTGGAGCTCGTTTGAGGGCTGACTGCCGCGGGGGAAGGGTTTCTTTCTGGCAGTTTCTCCACTGTGGGGTTTGTTCTGTGGGTGTAAATCCTTGGAGGTGAGTGGGTGGGCAGTCCTTTTCCTACCTTCTTAATATACTCCCATTGCACTGGTGTTTCTGCTGTTACTTATGTTATGGCTTTCTTATTTGCTTTGTGTGTGTGTGTGTGCTGGTGCAGGGGGGGAGGGGGCTGGGGGCCGGGGCCGTCACGGCC
>NW_011256410.1:0-500 GCF_000146605.3 Meleagris gallopavo
CCATTGGCTGCAAATGCACAGCAGCTTCTCAGTACCTACAGCAAGAATCTCTCTCTCACACACTCCAACTCCCCACCCCCCACCCCAACCCCGCTACCCCAACCTCTCACACGGGCCAAACAAGTGAGAGACAAGGAGGACAAGCACAGTTCCAGAGAATCACAGAATGGCTTGAGTTGGAAGGGACCTTAAAGACCATCCAGCTCCGAGTTGCAAAGTTGCAACTCACCAGATCAAACTGTCCAGGGCCTCATTCAACCCAGCCTTGAATAAGAAACCAGGGATGAGACATCCCTACCTCCTGTTTTATCCACCGCACCTCTCAGGTGGGGCTGCCTGCACACTTTCTGAAGGTGCACTCTGGTTCCACTCTCTCTGTCACTGATAAAGATGTGCAAGGTGCCAAGATGGACCCCTGAGAGACACCACTTGTCAGCAGCCTCTGAAGAAATGTAGTATCACTCCCGTTCTATGAGGATAACAGTGGAGGATAACATTCA
>NW_011256411.1:0-660 GCF_000146605.3 Meleagris gallopavo
CACTTTGTATTTGGGACTGCGTAGATACAGCCCAAAGGCATACTTAGTACGTTCAGCTTCCTCTAGGAAACATCTTCTCTTTACAAATCACTTGCAGTTATACTGCACAATTAAGAACACCCAAATGCAAGCTGCTTGAAGACTGTTTAATTATTAAGAGTGTAGTTATTTCTACAACCAGTAACTAGTACCATGGTATTATTGGAGAATTTTTCAGCACAAGACAATGCTGGAAGGGAAATTGCTCACAAGAGTTACAAAATGCTTCAGATCACACCAGAAATACTTTGTTCTAACAACAGTTATGTTCTAACAGCATCGTCCATTTCCTTAACAATTTCCAAGATGAACTGATGTGGAGCATTACAGGGAAAAGAGCACTGAGCACAGATGCTAGGATCCTGATTCAAGCAGTAGACTTCAACCAGTGCTGAGTTTTACATTCCAGGATATTTTAGGATCTACAACGTGTGAAAGTCAATTACACAACAATGCCTCAGTGGCTGCATTTCAAGCGCTTTTCAGATCACAGCCACATCAAATTAAAACAAATTCAGTGCAGAAATAGCAAGCCAGAATCTTAATGCCTGTGAGACTATCCCTTTTACTGCATTCTGACTAAGTTCTGAAACTTGCTCCTCCCAGTTCACTTAACCAAGT
>NW_011256412.1:0-558 GCF_000146605.3 Meleagris gallopavo
GTTCTAACAGCATCGTCCATTTCCTTAACAATTTTCCAAGATGAACTGATGTGGAGCATTACAGGGAAAAGAGCACTGAGCACAGATGCTAGGATCCTGATTCAAGCAGTAGACTTCAACCAGTGCTGAGTTTTACATTCCAGGATATTTTAGGATCTACAACGTGTGAAAGTCAATTACACAACAATGCCTCAGTGGCTGCATTTCAAGCGCTTTTCAGATCACAGCCACATCAAATTAAAGCAAATTCAGTGCAGAAATAGCAAGCCAGAATCTTAATGCCTGTGAGACTATCCCTTTTTTACTGCATTCTGACTAAGTTCTGAAACTTGCTCCTCCCAGTTCACTTAACCAAGTTCCACCAGCTCAAGCAGTGCAGCTCTCAGCTCCTGTGTGCATCAGACAGAACTAAATGGTGCAGAAACAATCTTTGACATCTCCAAGAGCTCCCTTCTGCTTACAAACTCTCAGTCCAAAACTATTCCCAATTCAAGGAAATGAACACCTGAAGCAGTTGGAGCATTTTCCATCTGCCACATTCTGCATCTAGGAGTAAGG
>NW_011256413.1:0-484 GCF_000146605.3 Meleagris gallopavo
AAATAATAGAATAGTTGCCTGCAGAATTTATGCTTTTATAGCGAGTCAAGTTTTGAAAATCCTTAGAATTAAGTAGGGAGAGGCTGATTCCACGTATAAGTGATCAGTAACTAGAAAAGTATGGTAGTCACATGCTGGTTTTGTCTTTGTTGGTTAGCTGTGATATTTTATGAAGAGTAGTGTAATTATGCCTCTACCTCCCAGCAATTAACATTGCTGATTACTTCTAAAACACCTTGAACTCTTCCAGTTGCCTAAAACAACGGACAGAATCTCAGGGAACGGAATGTTATAGGATATTGAAGATCTAGAGTTTAGTAAAATCTGAAAATATGTCCAACTTCTATATAAATAAAAACATCTGTAAATATATTAGTTGTTATGAAAGGCCAGAAATAGCACAAAGCTCACATGTTCAAGTACTTATTAACAGTTCTTTGAGTTTGGTTTCCTCTGGAGTTCCCTCCATCAGTTAATTACTGAT
>NW_011256414.1:0-502 GCF_000146605.3 Meleagris gallopavo
GACCCGAATCCTGACTCCTGGTCCCCTGAAACATCTCTACTACTCCCCGCGAGTCTCTGAGCCCCTGGGATCACCGGAAGGAGCGAAACGCCATCAAAGTGTTCCAGTGTTGCTGTGAGATCAAGCACAACCCCTGGCGATGGCCCACGTGGGACTGACGGAACATAAGATGGACCTGCACCAAACAACTGCGTGCCTCCAGTAACACCACCGAGCTCTGGCCCATGAGAGAACATGAACTTCAGCCACAAACCCATCATCAGTGGTCTCAGATTGTGTCAACCTGCACCGCGACGGGCACTTGTACAAATTGGTGTGTTGGATCCCTGTACGAGGGAAGGCTCACCCTCCAGCTGACTCAATCTTTGGTTCCTGCTGTGAAGGGTGGCAGTGGATGGGAACTGTGGAGTTACAGCCTGAAACTCCGATTGAGCATCCGGGGAAAGGGAGCAGCTCAGCCCTGGGAGCACAGGTGAAGGCGAATTCCGCTGTGCAAATGGAA
>NW_011256415.1:0-506 GCF_000146605.3 Meleagris gallopavo
GTGTGAGAGCAAGGGAGATGTTTTTTATTTTAATATTGCAAAAAGGTACTCCAATTTTTATACAAGTATGCGTACGTATACATGCAAAAACAAACAAAAAACTTGGGTCTTATGATCAGTTTAGCTTATCTGATTTAAGTCAGAGCTAACATACACATGGACAACTACCACATCCTACAGCATCTCTCTGTCCTGGTGCTGATGATCAATAGGCAATGAATTTTATGGAGGAAAAACATATTTTCAGCTTATATAGCTTCAGAGTTGCTAGTATCAACACAGGAAGTTAGAATTGTAACTTTGGGAGGAGGTTTTTAAAAAGACAGCGGAGTCAATAAACTTAACCTGAAACCAAAAGATGAAATCTCACTAATCTATTCTGACTATATACTCTCCTTTGTTCTGTATTTCTGGCGCTTGTCTGTCACAAAATTAGGTTGGCTAGCTAAATTCGCAGAGCACCATTTATGACTTTTGTTGTCTCAGTTAGCTACCTGAGACGTCAA
>NW_011256416.1:0-519 GCF_000146605.3 Meleagris gallopavo
CTGTTGGCTCCACCGAGGGTGGAGAGAGAGGCCTTGCAGAGAGATCCGGCCAAATGAGAGAGCCGGGCGATCACCAACCACACGGAGTTTAACAAGACTATCAGGAGAAAGTTCTTTACAGAAAGGGTTCTTAAGCCCTGGAATAGGCTCCCCATGGAGGTGGCTGAGTCACCATCCCTGAACGTGTTTAAAACCTGTCTGGATGTGGTGCTCAGGGACGTGATTTAGCAGAGGGTTGTTTGAGTTAGGCTAGCATGGTAAAGACTTGATGGTCCTGAGTGGTTCTATGATTCTATGATTCTAAGAGCAAGTGCCATATTCTACACGTGGGAAAGGGCAACCCTGGCTGTACGTACAGACAGGAGTTGAATATTCGTCTTGGAATTTGACAGGAATCTCCCCAGCCTAAGCCAGGAATGGATCTGTATTGGGATGTGGAGAAGGGGTCTTGATTTTGAGAAACTGCCTGTGAAATTAATTTATCGTTCGATACTTGACACTAGAAGAACAGATACAGCC
>NW_011256417.1:0-478 GCF_000146605.3 Meleagris gallopavo
GGGGCCAGGGCTGACTGTGTTTAGAGACCAAGAGATCTGAAATTTGAAGATCCCCCTTGCAAATAAAATCACTTACGCAGGGAGACTCGTAAACGAGATGCCTTTGCTAACCAGAGACTTGTGAATGAGATGCCCTCGCTTGCAAGTCAGTGTACATTCCTTTCCATTCTGCCTGCACGTTCTCGCCAGCAAAGCTTTTAGTTACAAAAGTCTGTAGACAAATTGGACTTGCGAACTGTGGATGTGCTGTGCAGGCCTGAAAGGTTACACACAAGGGGGAACCTTCGGGGGACCGGGAAGTCTGCAACCTCCACGTACTTCAGCCACCGAGGAAAGAAGGAAGGGACAATGCGAACGGAAGGCAGGATAAAAGGGATTCTGCAAAATCCCATCCTTGGTGAGACCCCACGGGGGTATGCCTTCCTTATTTGAATAAAGAAAGATAAAGCCTCTCCTCCGACTCTTTTGGGGATAATTG
>NW_011256418.1:0-748 GCF_000146605.3 Meleagris gallopavo
CGCTCCCTCTCATTATATTTCATATTGTGTTACAGTGTGTTATCTTGCATTCTGATACCACATTTAGGAAATTAGTTTGTTTCTCCTCAGATCGTTGCCACTGTTTTTAATTATTTTGGGGGCCGTGTTTCCCTTTTCTGGAGGTGCGGATTCGTGAAATCCCTCCGCCTCACCAGTCATGGAACAATGGGGAACAGTCATTCCTATTTGGAGAGAACAAGCAATTCGGTATGCCATCAACAATAAAGACCTCTCACGCTTTGAATAGCAGCATGCCAGGTATGTCTTCTATACCTCTGATCCTGGCCCACATCTGGGTAGGACCAGGCCTACAAAACGCAATCTTCCAAACTTCACAACTCTCCCCATTCTCTGTAGTTCTGCATAGGATTTGTCAAACACCTTTGGTATGTCTTGGCATATTTGTGCACAGGCAACCACCCTCCAAGATGGGTGCTTTACAGGTCAATTTCAACCAAACCAGAACATTTTAAGAGAAACAGCGACAGCAAGGAGGAGCACCTTAACTACATTATGGTCCTATTAGATATCTTTACACCATCAAATTTCATCCTGGGACATGAAGAAATGATGATCTCTACAGGTCCCTTCAACCCCAACGATTCTGTGATTCTGTGAAATTAACTCAGGAACAATCCTGGAAGGAATCTGTGCCTCATGCAGCCTATCTGCAATGGAAGACAGAGAAAAGCTAGTCCAGGCCCTGGACTCAAAGCAGGGCCAGCTG
>NW_011256419.1:0-511 GCF_000146605.3 Meleagris gallopavo
CACCCAGCTGCAAGTAAGGAAGGCCACACAGCTTACTCTAACTGCAAGATAAGGAAGAAAGACAGACTAAATTGAGACTCTGCAAGCATTGGCAGATCTTACAGGCCTGAAGATTGGAGAAAACAGCCCACCAAGAGACAACAAAAGGAACCAATCCAGAGCAGGAAGATCTCCAACCTCCATACTACTATTGGTCTACATGGCCGAGTGAGAGGTTGGCAACATGCACCAAAAGGGCATTTCTCTGTGCAAGGTCCTTCCTCAAGAGCAGTCACCTCGATTTGTCTGTGTAAGCTCTGTATGGCTTTCATTTTTCTGGTGGGGAATCAACCACCACCCTAAGAAGCCTGTATCAGCAGCTGGCCACACTAACAGTAAAGAAATGTTTTCCACTGTCTGGTCTGAACCTCCCCTGATGCAGCTCTGTGCCATTCCTGAGCGTCCTGTCATTGGCTCCCAGGTAAACACAGCACCTTCCTCTGCACTTCCCTCTTCAGGGACTTGCAGAGAG
>NW_011256420.1:0-381 GCF_000146605.3 Meleagris gallopavo
CTTCCTCTGCACTTCCCTCTTCAGGGACTTGCAGAGAGCAAAGAGGCCATCTCCTGGCCTTTGCTTCTCTGGACTAGGCAATGCAAGTGCCCTCAGCCTCTCCCACAGCACACACCTTCCAGTCCTCTTAGCAGCTTTGTGCCCCTCCTCCCGGCTGCCAGGGCTCATGTTAAACTTGCTATCACCAGCACCTCTACACCCTGTCCTAGTACTGCTCTCCAGACAC
The DNA here is from genome assembly GCF_000146605.3 of Meleagris gallopavo. Taxonomy (NCBI): domain Eukaryota; kingdom Metazoa; phylum Chordata; class Aves; order Galliformes; family Phasianidae; genus Meleagris; species Meleagris gallopavo. The sequence goes on from NW_011256420.1 coordinate 227, forward strand.
TTGTCTCCTAATCTGCATCTCTGTCCTCATTCCATTGCTGGCACAGTGCCTGGCAGTTTCCTCTGCTGAACTCCATGCCACTGCTGACTGCCTAACGCTCTGATCTATCCAGATTCTTCCCTAAGGCCTCTCATCCCTCCAGGGAGCCTCCAGCA
>NW_011256421.1:0-482 GCF_000146605.3 Meleagris gallopavo
CTTGGATTTGTGCCCACTGCTCAGCCTGTTGAGGTCTCTGTGGATGGCCATCCCGTCCCTCTGCTGTGTCACTGCACCCCACAGCTTGGTGTCCTTAGGGTGCACTCAACCCCACTGTTGATGTCCCTGATGAAGGGAAAGCCAGATGCTTGTACAAACTGGGCGTAGAAGCCCTTGGGAGCAGCCCTGCGGAGGACTCGGGGATCCTGGTGGACAAAGAGCTGGACATAAGCCAGCAGTGTGCACTTGCAGCCCAGAAGGCCAACTGTATCCTGGGCTGCATTCAAAGAGGAGCGACCAGCAGGGAGAGGGAGGTGATTGTCCCCCTCGACTCGGCTCTGGTGCGGCCCCATGTGCAGCACTGCGTCCAGGCCTGGGGCTCCAGCACAGGAATGATGTGGAGCTTTTGGAGCAGGTCCAGAGAAGGGCCACAAAGATGATCAGAGGGCTGGAGCACCTCTCTTAGAAAGAAATGTTGAGGG
>NW_011256422.1:0-438 GCF_000146605.3 Meleagris gallopavo
GCACCCCTTGTTGCAGCCCTCTTTTGCAGCACCGTTTAGCGATCCCCCCTACTAAAAAGTACAGGTAGCTCAGAAATCCAGGCTGTTTTGAATTAGCGTTCTCAATTAAAACGCAACCCTGCAGCCAGTGCTGTGAATCTTTATCCCTGGACTGTGAGACACTCCTGGCAGTGGATTCTCCCTCTGTACCGCTGGTTTGTAGCAGTCATTGTTCCCTGTGCCTCGCTGTCCCTCTGGGTTCTCTGTACGCGTCCCTTTCTGGAATCGTACTTCTCATTGGGAAACCCCCTCGCAGCCTTTCCTCTTTGCTTTTGTGTGTGGAACGTCTGTGTTTTATCCTCCTTTACACGAACTTTATGACAACCTTTGGGCTGTAATAGCCCTGACAACAAAAACACAACGTGCGTTTTAAAGTGACGCTGCTGTGCTTTGTACCAA
>NW_011256423.1:0-534 GCF_000146605.3 Meleagris gallopavo
CTGTTTTGAATTAGCGTTCTCAATTAAAACGCAACCCTGCAGCCAGTGCTGTGAATCTTTATCCCTGGACTGTGAGACACTCCTGGCAGTGGATTCTCTCTCTGTACCGCTGGTTTGTAGCAGTCATTGTTCCCTGTGCCTCGCTGTCCCTCTGGGTTCTCTGTACGCGTCCCTTTCTGGAATCGTACTTCTCATTGGGAAACCCCCTCGCAGCCTTTCCTCTTTGCTTTTGTGTGTGGAACGTCTGTGTTTTATCCTCCTTTACACGAACTTTATGACAACCTTTGGGCTGTAATAGCCCTGACAACAAAAACACAACGTGCGTTTTAAAGTGACGCTGCTGTGCTTTGTACCAATTTCAATCAGTGCTCCTTTGGTCTCTTAGGAAGGACAGGGCGAAGCGGAGTGGCATGAAGCCGTGTGCATTCCCTGCTGCGGAGCCGTGCTGGTGGTGGGGGTTGGTTTGCTTTTTCTTGGCAGGGTGGGAAGGAGCTCGTGGGTTAGAGGGAGCATCCCGATGGCACGCGTGGGATC
>NW_011256424.1:0-458 GCF_000146605.3 Meleagris gallopavo
AACTCTCTGACCTTGGGCACAACTCACCAACCAAGAGCCAGGCCTGGCAAACTTGGCCGATCTGAGCATGCGGGAGGGGCTGCAATCAGACCAGAAGTGTCCACTTCAATTGCAGCTCCTTGTAGAGAGGAACATCAAACAGTAACAGGTGTGAATGAGTTCATTCACAAGCTGCACAATGAGTTTGTTCTTTATTAAAAAAGCATGCGTGCCGAGTCAAAAAGGTACAGCAGGAGTTGATATCAATGGAAGACGTTCCTCTTCCTACGCCTCATCCTCCTCCCTCAGCTCTCCTTGCCTCACCTTTACCCCAGCTCCTGGAAGATGCCCACAGACTTTCAGTCAGCTCTCAAATCCATAGGACTCCTTTCACATTACTCCATTAATAAAACATTTCAGACTCGTTCCATGCACTCAAACTGACCGAGCAGTGGTATCACAATCACTCGTAACACACG
>NW_011256425.1:0-557 GCF_000146605.3 Meleagris gallopavo
ATTGTGAAGTCATTTAAACTAATCTTTAACTTGCCTTCGAATAAGTAAAATTGTTATATGTAAGTGAAAGCTGGGGGGAGGGGGGTAAGATAGCTTATATAGAATTAATGCCTAAAAAGAATTTCACTGTTGTGGTAATTATTAGAAAAACCTAAGGTTTGGCAACAATGCTGGGGAGGGACCAACTTATTGTTTTGATCTTGATAACAATTTATTTCAGGGAAAGCTTTAGTCAAGTGATGGCTTGGAAAAAGATGACCTCCAGAGGGGATTAGGGGGATACCCTGTTAAGATTTGGGTAAACCTTACAAGAAAGGAAGTACCCCAGACTGTTACATTTGATGCTTGCCAGGTAATAGCCTGTGGAAGTTTTAAGTACTCAACGACAACTGAGTAATGAAAATAAATATCTCTGTCCTGAACCGGGTATAAATAAGGGATTCCCTGTAACAGATGGAATAATGTATGGTGGACAACTGCCCATCGAGGTTGGACATATATACCTGGAATATTTGATGCTCCATGGGCACATACATTGAAAAGATCGAATAAGCATG
>NW_011256426.1:0-529 GCF_000146605.3 Meleagris gallopavo
TTGGGCATCACACGTGGTCAGAAGGGTGCATTTGGATCCAGGAAACTCCAACGAAGCGCCAACGGGCAACAGGGGAAGAAAGAGAAGAAGAACAGATCAAAAGGGAAGAAAATGCTGTTGAATCCAAACAGAAAAGAAGACAACATTGGGACATGGCTCTGACATACCATCAGCACTGGGGAGACCTGAAAATGGGGAAAGGAAAAGCACCCAGTGAAAGCAACGTGAGCACGAGGGACATCCGACACCAAGCTGAGAGCACCTCAGCAAGCATTTAAAAAGGACACGTCAGGGATCAACGTACCTTGGCACAGAGACCAAGCTTTGGATATTGGCATCCACCTCCGGCTGCAGTTTCCTGCTGCTTCCACCAAGAGCCTGGCTAAAGTCCTGGCACCGCACGCGACGACCGCAGTGCCACGCTGCAAGCGTTGGCACAGGACAACAAAAGCAGAGACCGCCTTCCGGTAGGGACAGCAGTGTCACTTACCCCGCTCCAAGGATAAAGGCACAACCAATGCAGCAACTC
>NW_011256427.1:0-519 GCF_000146605.3 Meleagris gallopavo
TCCACGGTCCTGGGCCGGCCGGGCTCCGGCTGGGGCTGCGGGAGGACGACGAGGAGGGCGGTTACGCGGGGGACCGCAGCGAGGCCGAGCCCGCGTCCAGATCGCTCTGCGGGGTCTCTGTGTCCTCAGGCAGATAACGGGAGGATGCGGGAGCTGAGGGGCGATGGGAGGGAGGGGAGCGTCCTGCCGTGCCGCCGGCAGCCTGGGGACCACGTGCTGTGGGTGCCGGCACAAAAACTCCTCCATCCGTCACCATAGAAGAAAATGGTGATTCTGACATTATCTTTTGCAGGCGAGGATAACCAAGTCTTTGAAAAATCAGCACCTCCCCGAGGGTGACGAAGTGCGCCTTTCTGACCTGAGCCCAGCAGACATCGCAGTCCCCAGCCTGGATTGTGACCCGGTGTCTTTCCAGTGCAGCCCACCCCAAGCGCAGCCCGAGTGCCCGGACAGCAGCACCTCCATGAGGAGCAGGTCGGCATCGCTGAGGAGCAGCCGAGGCTCTTGGAGGAGGACTTA
>NW_011256428.1:0-603 GCF_000146605.3 Meleagris gallopavo
TGCTTCCTAAGAGCTGTGCATTGATGGAAGCACACCGCCCATCATCGCTACTTGCTCTGACTCTTCTGGGTTGACAAGGGCTCGATTCACCTATAGAAGGATAAACAAGGGTTGGTGTCAAACTTTCACAAGCTGAATTATGAAAGTGGTTCTTGATCAGGGGTGAACTGAAGCTGTTAGGTATGGGCTGGAATGCTAGAAGCAGATAAAAGCCCAATGTCAGCATGAATTCTATGTTGCTGAAAAGCAGGGTTTTGGAAGCTGGATTCGCACCCTTACCTGCCAGGACTACGACTTCTGTCTCCGAGGGCTCCCTGGCATTGTGCTGCAGTTGGCGTTTTGGCCCCAGAGGATGGTTTTCCCAGCCCAAAGCAGGAACACCAACTTCCAGCTGGTGATTCCTTCATCTTGCTGCGTGGGCTTTGTCTGGAGAGAGAAAACACGGAATGGTGTGAGTCGTGCGCGTCAAGCAAGATGCAGAGCATGTGAGCAACGGCTCCACAGCTGTACAGGACAGCATCTCAGGGATGGCTTTGACTGAGCTGGCAGGCGTAACTGCTCGCTGAGGAACCGTGCAGCCATAAAGAACTTGAAAGCATCTCT
>NW_011256429.1:0-518 GCF_000146605.3 Meleagris gallopavo
CTTGCTGCTGGGCTTTGTCTGGAGAGAGAAAACACGGGAATGGTGTGAGTCGTGCGCGTCAAGCAAGATGCAGAGCATGTGAGCAACGGCTCCACAGCTGTACAGGACAGCATCTCAGGGATGGCTTTGACTGAGCTGGCAGGCGTAACTGCTCGCTGAGGAACCGTGCAGCCATAAAGAACTTGAAAAGCATCTCTGACTCTGACATTGACACCTCAGCAGCCCATCTCCCTGCCATGTTTAGTTTCCAGTGCCAGCAAGTCCGACCAACAGCTCTGCTTCGAGGAGAACCGAAATTGGTTTCAGGCACGTGGCCCTGAAATCTGGAAAACCCCACCATTAGCGTAACTTAGTTTCAGCAAGTTTTGGCACTAGAAAGAATGGAAATAAACCCACAGAAAGCCACCCAAGCCATGATGATAGGTGCTGGAAAAGGAAGTCCTCTTTACCTTTCCGATGGAAAGCCGATGACTTTGTGGAATTTCCCCGGTAAAGCTGCGGGGCCTTCTTCCACTTCT
>NW_011256430.1:0-488 GCF_000146605.3 Meleagris gallopavo
ATTGGCTGACACGCCTGAAGGCTGTGCTGCCATTCAGCGAGACCTGGACAGGCTGGAGAGCTGGGCAGTAAGAAACCGGATGAGGTTCAACAAAAGCAAGTGTAGGGTCTTACACCTAGGGAGGAATAATTGCATGCACCAATACAGGCTGGGGGATGAGCTGCTGGAGAGGAGCTCTGCAGAGAGGGACCTGGGCGTCCTGGTGGACGACAGGTTGGCCATGAGCCAGCAGTGTGCCCTCGTGGCCAAAAAGGCCACTGGCATTCTGGGGTGCATTAAGAAGAGCGTGTCCAGCAGGTCGAGGGAGGTGATCCTCCCCCTCTACTCTGCCCTGGTAAGGCCTCATCTGGAGTACTGTGTCCAGTTCTGGGCTCCCCAGTTCAAAAAAGGCAGGGATCTCTTGGAAAGAGTCCAGCGGAGGGCCACAAAGGATGGTGAAGGGCCTGGAGCATCTCCCCTATGAAGAAAGGCTAAGTGAACTGGGTCTG
>NW_011256431.1:0-431 GCF_000146605.3 Meleagris gallopavo
GTGACAAAGAGAAAGAGAAAGGAAATGCTAAAATGCAAAGGAAAACACCACCGAGAGAAAGGGCCAATCGGAGAGCTTGGCACATCACACCAAAGAGCAGCCAAGGAGGAAAGAAAGAAAACTTGCAGCATCCTAGCAAATAACACACACAACTTCCTCCTGCAAAGGACAATTCAAAGAAAGCAAGTGGAAAAAGCCAACTAGGGAGGACCCATTCGGATGTCCTACAAAACCTCCCCCAGCAGAAAGAAACCCTTGGCAGCATCAGCCTCAGAGGACTCACGGGCGGCCGCTGAAGATTCTGGCTCCCATCCCAGAAGGCTTGCACGACGCAGGAGTCGCTGAGCAAAGGCTCGGTCCCTGGCTGCCACAGCACCTCGGCAGAACGAGAACAATCTGCTGAGGAGGCAACGGGGACTACTCTAGAGTCT
>NW_011256432.1:0-523 GCF_000146605.3 Meleagris gallopavo
ATCTCCATAAATGATTGATGTTTCTGCTCCAGTGTCCACTAATGCCATAACTCGCTGAATATTTTGGGGGGACCAATAAATCGGTAATTCTACATAGAGCCTCCGGTGCCGCCTGGAGGCCCTAGCGGGACTAACATCCCCCGTCACGCCATGAACTGTGCTAGGGCCAATTCTTTTGCTTCCGATGGCTCAGGCGTCGTGGCCCGAGACACTTGAGGCGGCTTTTTTTTTCCATTAGGAACAATGAAGTCTTCTAGGTTCCATGCTGTTGTTGGTATCCTCTCTATAATTCTTACCCTTGGTTTCTTAGGGTAGTTTTGAAATGTTTGATTGTCCTTTAGCTGTCTCCAAAGCTGGAGAAGGACATGGTTGGGCTGGCGGTCAATCTTAGCAAATTGGACCGCAGCTCGAATTAGGTCATTAAACATTTGTTTTCGGGAAACCCTTATAGGGTCCCGATCGAGGAGCTCGAATAGCCGGCGTCTTGGTTTTAGTCTACCGGCAGGACCTCAGCTTCTTCTAA
>NW_011256433.1:0-490 GCF_000146605.3 Meleagris gallopavo
TGTTCACCACTGCCTGGAATTTCTCTGATAGCAGCAGAAAACCAAGCCTTGTGAACGTGCAGTTCCGGTGCCACTCTTAAATGATGGTGCTATTCGAAAGGTTCTGGCCTTACTTTAAGATGTTCTGGCTATCATTAGGTGCATGGGAACTGCTGCATCACTGCCTGAGCCTCTGATTGACCACCTGAGACAAGCAGTGAGTCAGCCATGGCAACACGAGGCGAAGGCCATTCAGCTGCCCTGTCGGAAGGGGTGACTGCCACTGAGGAAGGATCTCCCTGGAGATCACTCCTTGTGGAAAAGACTGTGAGCCTACAACATAGGTAAGCGCTTTCCATTTGTGATCCTCTTGTTGCAATAATCTTACTTGCCTAACTTTCCTGGATAGTTCTTAATTACAACATCTGTGTATTTGTTGATTATACATTAGGTTAAATTATAACGTGGGTGCCAAAAATTGTCTCCGTATTAAGCTACTCATCATCTGTTT
>NW_011256434.1:0-500 GCF_000146605.3 Meleagris gallopavo
TAGATTTGTGGGGAGACTGGTATCTGTTTCGGCTGCCAGGGGTTGCCTACCGGCTCTGGAGAGGAGTGTGAAGACATTAGGCACAGGTTAGCGATCGGCATTCATACTGCACAGAAGGGACTGTGGGTGGGGAGCAGGGAACCGCAAAGGTCTGGTGTGTGAGGGCTTCCCAGAAAAGCAGACCTTCAGAGGTCCATCAGCTCTCCCCAGCAACTTGTCTGGCCATAGGGCTGACACCCAGCCGAGACTCCCATGCAAAAATGGGGCCTGCCGCAGGGGCGGTGAGCCCCACGGGCTGCCCCGAGCTGTCCTGTGAGGCTGGAAAAAGCGGTGCAAGAATCAGAGCCCTGCAGGGTGATGCTCTGCAAAAACGAGCCTGCATCCCTTTCTCTGCGCTCATGCCGTGTCATTTCCAGGGAACGGGACAAAACGGCCTCAGCTTCCACGGGAACAGAGTGATTTCCACAAAAGCGCTTCTGTCCATCTGGCAGCCTGTGTGT
>NW_011256435.1:0-418 GCF_000146605.3 Meleagris gallopavo
CCCAGAGGGAAGAAAACCGCCCAAACAAAAAGGCTGCAGCGGGGCTCTCTCTGGACCCCTGTTGTCTCAGCACAGCTCACAGTCACTTACAGTGCACACAGCACCTACAAAAGCACCACGCTGCTACAAGGAAGGAAAACAAACCCACGACGCTCTGCAGGGCTCCGAGCTCTCAGTGGGTGATGCCTGCTCCGTGTACACAGCGTGCACACAAACTGCACCTCATCTCTTCCCATTTTATCCCCCCCACCATTTTCTGCAGGCATTTAGAGGCACTAAATGAGTGGAAGGCTCGTGGACAAGACTGCATGCACAGGACATTTTCTCACTTTCTTTGGTGCGAGAGCACTGCTTGTCTACATGACCAATATTTTGCAAAACAACCACCAACAACCATCGCAACTAACAACTGAAATGG
>NW_011256436.1:0-499 GCF_000146605.3 Meleagris gallopavo
AGGAGTGATCCTTTAAACAAATGGTGGGTGTACAGAGGGTATGGGGTGAGATGCATGCCTCTGGCTCCAGCCAGTGGGTTTTCTGTCACTGAAGGCTTTAAGCACAGGTTAGGTACTGGAAGGTTTGAGTATTTCTACACAAATAGGTTAGAACTTTGCATTTCTGAAGTTGCTGATATCGCTGAGTAAAGCAAATGATTACAGCACAAGCATTTTCCTGGGCATCTTACGAAATGCCTGTATCTGCAGAACCTTTCCCCTCTGAAAAAGAAAGCGTTGTCTATTCTTTTTGGAAGGAACTGGCTTCCAGCTGAGAAGCTGATGGATTCATGGGCTCAGACAGTCACTTGGAATGGAGGTGACTTGTAGAGATTTGTGCCTGAACCTGCTGCTCCGAGCATCCTGAGACCAAGTTTCTCAGAGCTTTTTTCCCTTTCATCCTCACCCTCTCCCAAGGAGGAGGCTGCGTGCTCTCTCTGGGCAATCTGTTCAGTGCTTG
>NW_011256437.1:0-419 GCF_000146605.3 Meleagris gallopavo
AAAGCGTTGTCTATTCTTTTGGAAGGAACTGGCTTCCAGCTGAGAAGCTGATGGATTCATGGGCTCAGACAGTCACTTGGAATGGAGGTGACTTGTAGAGATTTGTGCCTGAACCTGCTGCTCCGAGCATCCTGAGACCAAGTTTCTCAGAGCTTTTTCCCTTTCATCCTCACCCTCTCCCAAGGAGGAGGCTGCGTGCTCTCTCTGGGCAATCTGTTCAGTGCTTGAAAAGCTTTTTTCCTTCTCTCCAGTCTGCTGTTTCAATGAGTGACTGTTTTCTGTCCCTATCCCACCACGACCTGCTGTCCTGATTCTCAGTCTGTCTTCCTGCCTCCCTTTGTGAGCGTTTAGAAGCTGCCATGAGGTTCCTGTGCACTCTGAACAACCATCTTTCTCCCCACTTTCTCTTCACTGCACAG
>NW_011256438.1:0-489 GCF_000146605.3 Meleagris gallopavo
TTGGCCATGAGCCAGCAGGGTGCCCTGGTGGCCAAGAAGGCCAATGGGATCCTACAGGGCATTCAAGGAGCGTGGCCAGCAGGTCAAGGCAGGTGATCCTCTCCCTCCTCTCTGCCCTGGTCAGGCCTCACCTGGAGGATTGCGTCCGGTTCTGGGCTCCCCGGTACAAAAAAAGGTTGGGATCTCCTGGAAAGAGTCCAGCCGAGGGCCGTGAAGATGATAAAGGTCCTGGAGCACCTCTCTTATGAGGAAAGGCTGAGCGACCTGTTCAGCCTTGAGAAAAGAAGACGCAGAGGGGATCTGATCAATGTCTCTATCTAAGGTGACGGAAGCAAAGGAACAAGGCCTAGCTCTTTCCAGCCGTGCGTGGTGATAGGACAACGGGAAACGGCCAAAATAGGAAGTTCTGCACAAACGTGCAGAAGAACGTCTTCACGGTGAGGGTGACAGGGCACTGGAACTCCTGCCAAGGTAGGCTGTGGAGTCTCC
>NW_011256439.1:0-659 GCF_000146605.3 Meleagris gallopavo
GCACTTCGCCTTGGCTACATGTAGAATGCACTACGCCTACCTCTGAATACTATGTCTCTGCCTTTATTTCGAGCCACAATTCATTCTAGTGAGCTTTTCCACTGCTACACATCTGCATTCAGAGAGGAAGAGAGTGGAAGGGAAAACCCTCTCTAATAAGACTCCTGGAAGTTCGAGGAGCGACAGATGTAGTGCTCTCAGGGAGAGCGTTTCAGAAAGAGGGAGAGATCCTTTCAGGACTTCGGAAAAAGACACCCACTCGCAGGTGTTGCAGGAGGCTGAATTCGCAGTTGTCGGTATCGGAATCGCACTTCTTCGCTCTCACGCGCAGAAAGCGGCATTCGTGCTGAACCGCTCCGGAGACTTTGCCGGAGCTGGCCGAGAAATCACGCTTTTCCCGAACGCCGCTTTGAGCTGTCAGCAGCGGTCTCGTGTTTCTTGCTTGTGGACAACGGGCCACTTCAGCCGGCTGCTTTTCTCCGACCAGTGAGCGGGCTCCTGTGCGCGCATCGGAAAGGAGCGGTTTGCACTTCGCCTTGGCTACATGCAGAATGCACTGCGTCTACCTCTGAATACTATGTCTCTGTCTTTATTTCGTGCGACAATTCATTTACTGAGGTTTCTACTGCTACAAATCTGCTTTCAGAGAGGAAAAGTGT
>NW_011256440.1:0-622 GCF_000146605.3 Meleagris gallopavo
TTTACTCTTGCACTCAATTAAGAGATGCTCAGAGCAGATGTTTTCACTGAGTTATACTTTAGTCCAGTCAGAATGTCTGTCCAGTGCTCGGATCACCAAGTACCTACTGCAACTAAAAGAACTGTTCTTCACTGAGCATAGTGACAAAGTTGTTTACCTTTGAAGCATCCACTTGCTGACAGAGCATTTGAAGTAAGGACTGGGCATCTTCTGCCCACCGAGGGAGAGTTTTGGGAGAAAACTGGGGAAAAAAGAAAAAAAGTATTGAACTTTGAGTTGTTACTCAAACGTAACACTTCCCTGAAATCACACGGCTCATGTACCTTGCAGCTGTCAGCTGGAGAGAACAATAACTTCTTAGGAGATGGATGGAATGATTTGCTCCTGAACCTGCAGCTTGAGAGACCTTTCTGGAGGAAAGATCCTCCTTCTTCCTTCTCTTTCACTTTCTCCAAGTTCCCAGATCACTGCATTCAGCATTTCTGTTGCAGTTCCAATAGACACTGGCAGCTAGAAATTATTGAATGCAAGTCATGATTGCAAATCTTCCTCACAGCAAGAGGCTACGTTCTGAACTCTGGTAGAACAGTTCACAGGGCTTTCATTACAGAAAGCAGAAGTG
>NW_011256441.1:0-592 GCF_000146605.3 Meleagris gallopavo
TTGGTTGTAGGTCTTCAGGTTGCAGCCTATGAAGAAGAGGCTCATGTAGCATTTGCAGTGCTGGATGCAGTTGAAGGCAAAACTGAAGACGCTTTCCGAGCATTTGAAGCTATGAAGCATATGGTTTCATACCAGAACCTTGCCGAGGCTGGTTCCTAACTTGTGTTACCCAAATGCTTTTTCGTCCTTGCATTCCAACTGATTCTTATTCATCCAAATGCTGCTGCTTAGCTTGCCAAAGGAAGGCAGAGGAGATTGTGAATGATGATAGGTTGCCAGAAGAACAGAAAGGACACAAAGCCTATCTTCTTGAAAGAAAGCACTACCGAATGAAGATGGTTGATGAATGCTCCTCAGGTCTGTCAGTAGCTGACAAAATTAAATCTTCCTGAAACATCTTGTCTGGGAGATGCAGTGGTGTCACTTAGTGTTTCAAAGTGAAACCATTTGCAGCCTTTGCTTTAAGGCAAGTGAAAACTGACTTGTTCCCCCAGACAAATAAATTGCCTAACTCCAGTGGGTTGATATATTCTGGGAAACTTCTTGAGCACACCAGAACATGAAATGCTTTGACTTCTGCAAATGACAACAC
>NW_011256442.1:0-496 GCF_000146605.3 Meleagris gallopavo
GGCCCCCAAGCCATCAGCCACTCACGCGGACCCCTCCCGCTCTGTCCTTTCAGTCTGCTGCCAGCGATCCAGAGAGTGCCTGTAGACCAGGAGCAGCCGGTGAGCTGCCAGCTGCAGGGGAGGCAGGAACATCAAGCCAACAAGACCTGCGCCGAGCACCGGGAACCAAACACGTGAGCTTCCTTGATGAAGAACTGGGGGCAGAAAAAGCTCATTGTGACGGTGCGGCGCGAATATTGCAGACAGCCAAGGCCTCACCCCATCAGATCTCCTTGAGGCCAACAACACCTTTGCGAAGAGATTCAATATCTTCCTCAAGGGCTGAGTCTGCGGAGCCTCAAGGCAGACCATCCAGGCTCCCACTGGCATGCGACTCAGTGAAACTTCTCCGCAAGAGGGCAAGGAAGACCAGGCCCGTGCAGGAAACACCAGAGCACATGGCAGCGCCACCACTTCGTGGTGCGTGCAGCCTGCCTGAGGAGTCTTCCAGCAACCG
>NW_011256443.1:0-463 GCF_000146605.3 Meleagris gallopavo
TTATTTCCATAGAAATGACAACAGATACATAGAGTGAATTCTCAGCTACAAAACTCTGTTTTTCAACACGGTTACCACCATTAGCTATGCTTTTTTCCAGTGTTGAACGAGTGCCTGCATGCTGTGCTTGTTTAAAAAGAAAAACAATCTGGCTGTTTGGGTGGTTTGTCTTTTGCATCGCTGTTGCCACTGCTGAAGCCTCACTGCGCTCACATCCACGTGTTGGTCTTCATAAATGCTCTGTTCAGTGCGGAGGAGTTCAGTGACAGCCCTGTGCTCCGTGTGCACCTCCACGTCAGGTGCTGTGCTGTCATCCTGGCCCTCTGCTGCCATCTGTCGCCTGGCTACAAAATGAACTGAGCGCTGGCAGGAAGGTTCAACCTCTGCTGTGTCCACCTGTGACGCTGTGGCCAGCATTATAAAATGGAGGCATTCCTTTTGGATGAGCCCTTGCATAGTTATG
>NW_011256444.1:0-487 GCF_000146605.3 Meleagris gallopavo
TAGATAGATAGTGGCATTTTGAATAAACTCAGCCTATTAGCAAAGCTGCAACAGCTGCGTGACAGAACTTTGGGAAAAAATAATCTCCAAGGAATGTTGAATAGTGTTATTTAATGATCATCCGGTACTTAAATTAAGTAAACCAAGGCATCACCTCCCAGCCAAGCAGCTCCCAGCCAAGCAGGTGCAACCAGCACGAGCTGCTCCTCCACTCCAGGCCCCATTGAGCCTTACCAAGGGCTGCCCAAGGGCTCCCCTGTTGACCTCTGGCTTCCAGTGCCCCCTAATGTGCCACAGAGGTTTCTCAGGGCCCCACAGTTTGCTCTGCAGACATCCAGACGTGCCCCAGAGCAATTGTGTGTGCTGCAGGGAGACCAAGAGACATCTCACCAGCCACCCTAGTGCCTTCTCACAGCTCCTCAGTGTGCTCGAGGCCTCTTCAGCTCTTTCCAATATTTCCAAATATGCCCTACTGCACTCCAAGGAC
>NW_011256445.1:0-484 GCF_000146605.3 Meleagris gallopavo
CCCTTCCTCCCTTCCTCCCTTCCTCCCTTCCTTCCTTCCTCCCTTCCTTCCTTCCCTCCATTTTGTGGGTTGGGGGGAGGGCAGGGGCCTACTGCCCCCCTGTCACGGGCATAAATTGATCTAGTTAACTCCATGACAACATGCTTTGCAGACAGGGCACTTGTGGGCAACGCAGAGGATTGGTGTGCCCACTGCTTTGATAAACTGCAGCATTTACAGACTGAGCTGTGGGAGGTCTGACCCAGCACTGCCAGGCGAATAACGAGGAGGTGGTGCAGCAGCTCATGAGTGCTGTGGACAAATCAGGCCGTGCACTCCTTGTGAGTCCATAATTGTGATTGTTTATTGACTGCAATGAGACATGGAGCACTGAGTTGGGCTGGCTTGTGCTGCCCTGTAAGTGCCAAGGACTCACCTCTGCACGTGCAGCAGCAGCTCTCAGAGAAGCCTTCTTCATTTCCGCTCTCCTCTCTTTCTGTCTTTT
>NW_011256446.1:0-548 GCF_000146605.3 Meleagris gallopavo
CTGTTACCTTGTACTTTTTCTTTTTGTCCTCTCTCATCATGAAGATCTGAGGATGACCAAAGCCTGTTGCCGTGAGCTTTGCTGAACCCATCAGTATTGTGGCTTAGAGGTATTACACCAGCACACGGCACAGGAGAACTCTGTAACCAAAGTGCCAAGGGAAGAAGAAGGGGAACTGTTTAAATTCATTACCTCCTGTAAACCGATAGTCATTGGCTTCTTGTCACACCCTACTCCCATAAAGCAGGATAACAAGGATTTAACGATGTTTACAAACGTGGTAGAGATTGCTGTATACAACCAAGCACACACGGCTGAGCGCGCTCTCCTGTCTCTATCCCAATTCTAGAAACACCCACATACAGATGTGCACGTGTCCCTATTGCTTCTCCTCGTTCCCCTGGGGCTCCGCTGACCACGATGAGGCCATGTTGGTCTTGGTTGGAGGGCAGAGCTGGCGCTCTGGTGAGCGTGCTGCACACGGAGACTGAGCTGTGAGCCTTCCTTGGAGCAGATCACCTGTGAGAGGCGTCAGAAGCAGCGCTGCG
>NW_011256447.1:0-542 GCF_000146605.3 Meleagris gallopavo
TATTGTGGCTTAGAGGTATTACACCAGCACACGGCACAGGAGAACTCTGTAACCAAAGTGCCAAGGGAAGAAGAAGGGGAACTGTTTAAATTCATTCCCTCCTGTAAACCGATAGTCATTGGCTTCTTGTCACACCCTACTCCCATAAAGCAGGATAACAAGGATTTAACGATGTTTACAAACGTGGTAGAGATTGCTGTATACAACCAAGCACACACGGCTGAGCGCACTCTCCTGTCTCTATCCCAATTCTAGAAACACCCACATACAGATGTGCACGTGTCCCTATTGCTTCTCCTCGTTCCCCTGGGGCTCCGCTGACCACGATGAGGCCATGTTGGTCTTGGTTGGAGAGCAGAGCTGGCGCTCTGGTGAGCGTGCTGCACACGGAGACTGAGCTGTGAGCCTTCCTTGGAGCAGATCACCTGTGAGAGGCGTCAGAAGCAGCGCTGCGGCGTGTGTGTGAGCTGGGCACAGCTCAGGCTGAGCGGTGACCAGGTGAGCTGGGTTTGGTGCTGGCTGGTTGCCGGGAGTGTCTCAGC
>NW_011256448.1:0-523 GCF_000146605.3 Meleagris gallopavo
TCCCTTCACCTCACACCTTTAGCACAACACCTGCTGTTGGGATTCCCACCAGGGAAGAAGTATTAGTGCCACTCCTTGCTCCTTGCTGCTAGGATGGGGTGTTTGAAAACTGATGCACGTGCCGTGATCACATCTCTCTTGCAGGAAGAAAGTGCTGAGCAAAAAGAATGTTTGGGCCAGGTGACCTCAGGAGTCTGGCTGTTTTGGATGACGGCAGCTGATGGAAACAGGTATTCTTGTGGCTGTTCAGCTTTGAACACGAGTCAGGTGTGCTGTAGCAAGAGCCATTAGGCTCTGAAATGCCTTTCAACATGCACACTGCCTCTTTCTGTCCTGCCCTGCCATCTTTGTCCTTTTTGATGCAGGAATTTTTACTGGCATGTACTGGGCTTGTTCAGTCGGTGCTCTTGGAGCACTGTGCAGTGACGAGGTCGGAGGTAATAACACCTGCTGGCAGATGAGGAAAACACCGTTGGACAGAGGTGAGGAGAGGAATAAAACACGACGGCTGAGCTGCCTGCAA
>NW_011256449.1:0-481 GCF_000146605.3 Meleagris gallopavo
TTGAGGCCTGTCACAATTATTCTTCATAGAAAAAAGAAAACAAAAAACCCAGCCTAGCTGTGGTTGTTCCTTGCCTTTCAACACCATGTTTCTACACCAATGCCTCAAATCATCAGTTCTGGTAATGGTCTGTTTTCTGAACAACCCTCGGCGTCCACCATCAATGAAGTTTGTTACTCTCATGACAAAGAAAGTACATTTTGTATCCACATAGGGACATCTTAAGACACGCAGCATAGTCAAGGGTAAGGTGCTGTGTGTTTATGGCAGCAATGGATAAACACATAGCCAGCACAATCTTTTAAATAAAAAAGTACATAAAACCATTTCACAAGTACTTCAACTTAATGCTGTGCATCTCCAAATACTACACCCAGCAGCCTCAGCATTTCATACAGAGCTTGTTTGCTGAGACTACTTAATCAAAAAAAAATTAAAAACGACTACCAAGAGTAAAACAGAAAATCCATACCAGCATAGC
>NW_011256450.1:0-559 GCF_000146605.3 Meleagris gallopavo
CTGGCCTTGAACACCTCCAGGGATGGATGGAGCATCCACAGCCTCTCTGGGCAGCTCTTCCAGCACCTCACCACTCTCACAGCAAAGAACTTCCCCCTCACATCCAACCTCAATCCCTCCCTCCACTTCAAACTCATCCTGCTGCTATCTACCCTTTCAAAGACTTGATTCCCCTCCTGTCTGTAGGCTCCCTTTAACTACTGGAAGGCTGCAATGAGGCCAAGAGCAGAGCAGGGGGGGACAACCACCTCCCTGTCCCCGCTGGCCACCCCTCTGCTGATGGAGATAAGGTGATACTGTGAGCTCCGCCAACCAGCACTTCTCAAGCCCTCACTGCCCACCCGTCTCTCCCACACTGTCTCAGCTTACCTACAAGATGCTGCACAAGAGGATGCAAAAAACAACGTACTCAGTTGGTGCACAAGTGCAACAAGCGAGCTACTCAGGCAGAGCTCAAGCGCTCCAATGAAGGGACGCAGCACGCACTGCTCCTGCCCTCATTCCAGCCACTTATGACATCATAGGGGCCACCAGGCTGCTCCACCATGACGGACAGGGT
>NW_011256451.1:0-520 GCF_000146605.3 Meleagris gallopavo
TCTCAGCAAAATCGATCGCTGATGGGAAACGGCTGCATCTCTAATTTGAGGGCTAGTCAGTAAATGCACAGCATGGGTGTTGCTTCCTGTTCGACTCGTCATAGAAGTTGTTGATTGGAGATTATTTTTGTTGTTGTCCTTGCTGTCAGCCTCTAGCAAATGTTAACTAACTTTTCTGTGTGAAAGATAAACAAGGTTCAAATTCCATATGTTAAAAATCCCAGTAGGAACGCGAGATGTGGACGAAGAACAATCGAATGAATAACAAGTGTGAAGGAGGGAGAGATTACACATCTCAGGACATCAGCTTCCTAAGCCTGCAATTAACCAAAACCTCAACTTTTAGAATTAATTTCAATTAGAAAACAACTGCTAGCTTCTAAAGAAAGAAGAGAGAGAGAGAGAGAGAGAAAGAGAGAGAGACAGAGAAAGAAAGAGAGAGAGAGGAAGAAAGAAAGAAAGAAAGAAAGAAAGAAAGAAAGAAAGAAAGAAAGAGAGAGAGAGAGAGAGAGAGAGAGAG
>NW_011256452.1:0-572 GCF_000146605.3 Meleagris gallopavo
CCGTAAACCGTTGACAGTACTCCAGATGAGGCCTTACCAGGGCAGAGTAGAGGGGGAGGATCACCTCCCTCGACCTGCTGGACACGCTCTTCTTAATGCACCCCAGAATGCCATTGGCCTTCTTGGCCACGAGGGCACACTGCTGGCTCATGGCCAACCTCGTCGTCCACCAGGATGCCCAGGTCCCTCTCTGCAGAGTTCCTCTCCAGCAGCTCATCCCCCAGCCTGTACTGGTGCATGCAATTATTCCTCCCTAGGTGTAAGACCCTACACTTGCTTGTGTTGAACCTCATCCAATTTCTTACTGCCCAGCTCTCCAGCCTGTCCAGGTCTCGCTGAATGGCAGCACAGCCTTCAGGCGTGTCAGCCAATCCTCCCAACTTCGTATCATCAGCAAACTTGCTGAGGGTGGCCACTATCCCCTCATCAAGGTCATTGATGAAGATGTTGAACAAGACCGGACCCAGCACAGACCCCTGGGGGACACCACTGGTCACAGGTCTCCAGCCAGACTCTGCACCACCAACGACGACCCTCTGCGCTCTGCCAGTCAGCCAGTTCTCAACCTACCT
>NW_011256453.1:0-499 GCF_000146605.3 Meleagris gallopavo
TTCCATTTCAGAGCTAAAGCTTCCAGTATGGTGCAAATTAAAGCCATATTTTCATTAACTATCCGGTCACACAACACATTGCAGTAGTAACCCTAGGAGCTCGGGCATGGTAGAAGATTAACCACTTGGCTTCTCTCAGCCCTACCCTTGCTAAGATCATATGGCAGAGGTATTTAATATTTTTCACCACTCCCATAAAAAATATAACACAAGCCAAAAAAAAACCCAAACCAACAAATAACAAAAAAGGCATTTCACTATTGTCAAATAACACATGGATTTAGCTGTCTCATCTTCAAACACTCAGGTATGAACCAGAGAATTGGTAGAGTCACCATCCCTGGAGGCGTACAAGGAACAAGTGGATGTGACACTGGGGAGTTATGGTTAGTGGGCATGTTGGGGATAGGCTGGCAGTTGGACTAAATCTTAGAGGTCTTTTCCAACCTTAATGATACTGCGATTGACCATCCTCCTGCCTGGCATTAAACCTCCCATT
>NW_011256454.1:0-512 GCF_000146605.3 Meleagris gallopavo
TACAAGTGAAGGCTTCATGCTTACTCACTTAACATTTAACAATGGGAATTTTTTTGGCTAATATTTTCAAGGGAGAGAGCTGACAATGAATCAGAAATCAAGGGACTCGACCCAGAGGCAGCTGGGTGGGAAGCATTTAGATCCACCTCTTAGACTGAAAGCTGGTGTGCCTGCACTGCAGGAGGAAAGAAAAAGAGAATTTCCTTTCACAAACACACAGCAGGTCCTGGAGCCAAGGACTGAGGATGTGCAGATGGCAAAGAACTCCACAGCATTTAGTGGAAGGCACGTGCACTGCACAAAGTAAATGCAGGACTGGAGTACTGTCACAGTCCTCTTGCTAGAACAGCCCCCCTTCTTGCTCCTGGAAAACTACTTTTTTTTTAAACAACACTGACAGAAGTAAAACACTTCAGTTTGTGAGACCAAGCTAAAGGAACCCAACTGCCAAAGATGGAGCAAAACTTCAGACCTCTCATTATCAGGCAGCAATGGTGTTCAGGCTCAGGACT
>NW_011256455.1:0-607 GCF_000146605.3 Meleagris gallopavo
AAAAACAGGTAAAAAAAAGTCTCTTCTCAACAGTATATCCAAAAAGAACAGATATAATTTTCACCTGGCATGATGGCTGCAGATGGATGCAGCCTGTCTTCACGGGGAAAGAGGGTTCTAGCTGAGGAACTGGCGGGACTTATTGACAGGTGTTTAAACTAGGTATGAAGGGGGAAGGGGACAAAATGACGACCTCTGGGACTGAGGGGCCAGTTCGAGGCTCCAAACAGGACTTGATGGGTGGAGACAGTGGAGTTCAAAGGCTTGGAGAGAGGTGGAGGGATGCTGCTTCTCTTAAGTGCCTGTATACTAATGCGCGTAGCATGGGGAATAAACAGGAAGAGCTGGAGTTCTGCGTGCAGTCGCAAGGTCATGATCTCATTGCAATCACAGAGACGTGGTGGGACAGCTCGCATGACTGGAATGTTGTCATGGAGGGCTATGTGCTTTTTAGGAAAGATCGGCTGGCTAGGCGGGGTGGTGGAGTTGCTCTTTATGTGAGAGAGCAGCTAGAATGTATTGAAATTCACTTGGGGGAGAGTGATGTAGCAGTGGAGAGCTTATGGGTGAGAATCAAGGGGCAGGCTGGTAAGGGTGACACTGTTGT
>NW_011256456.1:0-416 GCF_000146605.3 Meleagris gallopavo
CTACCACAGACTAATTGTGGACAACAGTAGTGCAATTAACACAAATTTGCTTCAAATATTCATGAACATTCAAAAGCATTCATTGACACAAGTGTTAGTTACCTAACCACAAAAACAAAAGAACAGACAATTCTTTCTGTTTTTAAGCAGCCTCTGCATTAGGAAGCTAAGCACACCATCAAGGGTGATAGCATGATAGGGAAACATCCCATCAATTGTGTCTGTGATTGCTTCAGTGATGCTTCGTACACATATATGCCAATAGGAAACAAACAGAAGAACAAACAAAAACTATTTCCCTTTCAGTATTAAAGGGAGATAATCCTGAGAATGTAAAAGCACCGAATACATTTTGGGTAATAAAAAAATAATTTTTCATAATTCTACCCTGACGCAGAAGGCAAATACAAAGTAGC
>NW_011256457.1:0-541 GCF_000146605.3 Meleagris gallopavo
TAAAGGTTTTAAAAAAGGTTTTCTATTTTATACTTCATGTGCTCGCGTTTTTAGAAATCTATTGCTTACAGTTTGTATTTTAACCTAATGGGGAGAAAGTCACTTAGTTTTCTAAGTAGTCATTTTCTAAAACATTTTCCAAGTTTGTCTTTCTTAGACGTTGCCTACACCTCTTTGTGTCATGGTTTTATGTTTTTTTGTTTTTGGTTCTCAGTATTCTGCATCAAAACATCATATAGTGCACTGGGAGTTCAAGTGTTAATGCTCCAATTCCAGGCACCTATCCTTATACATTACAGAAGTCATGGGATCTGGCCCTTCCGGGTGGGGCGGTCTCTTACTGCCTGGCAGTGGGTGCTGGAGGGTGCTTTCCTGGCCGTTCCAAGCTTTTCAGGTTTGAATCGGTATCGGGAACTCTCTCTCTCTCCTATTTTATTTGATTTATTAGTCTCAATTTCAATCAGATTGTATTATATTGTGTTATCTTGCATTCCGATATCATAATTAGTAAAATAAGTTTTCCTCCATAGATTGTTGTCCG
>NW_011256458.1:0-520 GCF_000146605.3 Meleagris gallopavo
GAATCATATCCAACAGACGATCCTATGTGGGGAAAGAGACACTATCTGTCAAGCTGGTCCCAGAAACAAGCAGTGTCCTGATTTGTCTGTGATGGTATTCTCTACAAAAATCCTTCTCTTAAACCACTTTCACACCATTTTCTTGCTCTCATATGGAGGTTGAGTGACTGTAGTCAAACGTACCTTTGTTTTGCTAATTTTACTCAGAGAACATATTTCTTACTGAAAGGTGGAAAACAGCATGCTCAAGGATGGCTCAAGAAATCAGGCAGTTTATCAGTTCCAATAATATCAAGTCCTGATCCCTGCAAGATGACCACGGATCCTACAGCCTGCTCCACACTCCATTGTTTTTGGTTTTTCCCTTTTTCTTTTTTTCCTTAGAATCAGCATACCATGCTCCCCTGATGTTTACTAACAATCTAAGGTTTGCACATTTTATTTGCTCTTGAGGAACTATCATAAAACAGATTATGCATCACTTTCCACCCTAGAGGCTTACCTTCTCTTGAGAGGAGGA
>NW_011256459.1:0-459 GCF_000146605.3 Meleagris gallopavo
CTTCTTTCAAAATGAAGGGGCTGACTTTTCCCTAAAGTTTCTCACTGACAGCAGCAGGTCAGGGACTGGGCTTGAAAACCTGCTTTTTATCTCCAGTGTGGCAAACACAGGGATAAAACCCTAGCAGCTGCAACCATAAGGTATATATAAGCTAAAAGAAGGAAAGAAAAAAAACAAAACACCGAAACAACAGTAAACAGCACACAGGATTTCTGGCAACAATTCCTTTCTATGAATAGGGATTGGGGAAAATCTTTACTTAAGCTACTTCTGAAAGCAAATTTTCTGCAGGAAGCAATACAAATAGATAAACACAATGACTGGATCTCTGACCCACACAGTGCCCACAGCCAGGTGTTATCACAAGGATAGACCCCCAGGGCTCTGCCACAGTGGACACAACACACATGTCAAATCTATGCCCTTACCTTATTAGTGTTGTTCTGTCTGTATCTTCTT
>NW_011256460.1:0-378 GCF_000146605.3 Meleagris gallopavo
TTACTCACTCTGCTCTTTCTTTGTGGACAAAACTGCAACACAAGCAAGTATTCACCAAAGATGACCAAACGTTTGTGATGAAACATTTAATACAAAGTAGGTTGCAAGAAATAAGGGAGAAAGAGAAGAGAAACCACACACATATACATAAAATCCATTTCCAGGGTGAGTCAAGAAATTCAAGAAGCCAAGGTTCTTATCTTGATACAGTTATGTATTTGTTCTTTGGTTCAGATCCTTATGTGATTAAGCTGGGAAAAAAAAGAAAAAAAAGAAAAAAAAAAAGGACTTTACAAAGTCCAAAGGGGTGGTGAGGAAAAGCTAGGATCCTGGATTGCATGATTTCTATCATGTATAATCAAGTCTTTAAAACTATTT
>NW_011256461.1:0-492 GCF_000146605.3 Meleagris gallopavo
ATTAGACATTATCATTTGCATATTTTTCATCTCAAAAGAGACTTTTGAAGTTATGTAATGCTTAAGTATTTAATTGTTCTTCACATCATTGAAACATCAAATTATATCCAGAAACAGAGAGGATTCTCTTGCTAGATAGCAGTGATTGACTCTCTATCTGACAAGAAGAGAATTCTTATGTTAGGAAAAGAAACAGCATTAAGGAAGTAACTCAAAGAGTTCCAGCTCTTATTTTGTTCAGTACTGCGATTTTTGGGCATTCTTTATGTTTGGATTTAAGCATGACAATGTTTCACACACAAAAATAATGCAAGCAACAAAGAAAAACCCAAAGCAGTCATTGAGATAATTTAAATTTAGTCTGTAAAAATCACAACTGTGCTATAACTTAAAAAAAAAAAATAGGACAAAGAACTTGCTTCTGCATGGATTTCTTTTACACAGCTTATCAGTGATAATCTTGATTTAATTGCAAATGCAGATCAAGCAATT
>NW_011256462.1:0-606 GCF_000146605.3 Meleagris gallopavo
CTCTCCCCAAGTAGAATGGCAAAGGAGCCCTTCTCTCTTTCTAATAAATAGCTAGCAAAGGCAGGCATTCAGTGCTACTTCCCTTTGATCAGCACAAAGCTGTCAGCTCCTGCCGTTTTGTTTTTTTTTTCTTACCAGCTCTTGTTCCTGGTTAAAAGTGGAAGTAATACCCCCTGAAAGAAATACCCTAGGTGTCCTGCAAATCATCAATCCTATTTTTTTCTCGTTGTCTTTCTGTAGCCCACCCTCCTGGCCTGAACAACCTCCTTACTAACACCCCTCTTCCTCTTTCCACCCTTTTTCCAGAATACCAGTTTCATTTGATACTCAATTCAGTGTGCCAGTCTGACCTACTGGGACCTTGCTGTCTGAGACTCTACCACTACGCAGACAGGGGAAACCCTCCTTCCAGCTATAAATGATGTTTACCTCCAGACATTTATCTTTCTGTAAAGGAATATACAAATACTTCACAGAAACAGCAAAGGGAAATTACATTTTAATAATTTATAATAAAGCTCAAGCTTTAAAAATAATAATAATACTAAAAAGAAAATATTCTATGTCGTGCTTGACCGACTCTCTGAGATCCCGTTTTGCTCCAGT
>NW_011256463.1:0-493 GCF_000146605.3 Meleagris gallopavo
CCATGGCCCTGCAGGTCTGGGCAGCTCAGCAGCAGCTGGCTCTGCTCCGAGCATCACGGCACAGAGCTGCTGCTGCAGGGCCACTGGGAAGGGAGTATTTTCTTGTGGAGGTTTCTAAACGTTCCACCTTTCCAAGTGTTCAAGTTGCTGTAATTTTTAAAAGAGTATTTTTTAAGTGGTCCCACATCACTGTCAGACATACGGGAGTTCCATGTTGTGATTGCTCCCTCCAAATCTGCCCAAATTCCCAAGTTCCTTTGGATACGTCAGGTGGCCTTTTCCTCCCTGCTCACAGCGATGTGACAAACGCTGACCCCAGTGCTGTGCCAGGCACCCCGATGTGCTGCCCCAACCCACCACATCCAGCAGCTCCACCACATCCAGCAGCTCCACCACAGGCTCGGAGGTGCTGACATGCTGTCATTCTTTTTCCATTTTTGTTTCAGATTTCAGGTTGAAGTGTGATGCTGAATTAAAAATCTTGCCCTGGGCT
>NW_011256464.1:0-523 GCF_000146605.3 Meleagris gallopavo
GTACCACTGAAAAGAGACTGGCCTCACCGCTATGGCCGCCACTCCTCAGATATTTATAAACCTGGATCAGGTCCCCTCTCACTCGTCTTTTCTCAAGGCTAAACAGACCCAGTTCACTTAGCCTTTCTTCATAGGGGAGATGCTCCAGGCCCTTCACCATCTTTGTGGCCCTCCGCTGGACTCTTTCCAAGAGATCCCTGTCTTTTTTGAACTGGGGAGCCCAGAACTGGACACAGTACTCCAGATGAGGCCTTACCAGGGCAGAGTAGAGGGGGAGGATCACCTCCCTCGACCTGCTGGACACGCTCTTCTTAATGCACCCCAGAATGCCATTGGCCTTTTTGGCCACGAGGGGCACACTGCTGGCTCATGGCCAACCTGTCGTCCACCAGGACGCCCAGGTCCCTCTCTGCAGAGCTCCTCTCCAGCAGCTCATCCCCCAGCCCTGTATTGGTGCATGCAATTCTTCCTCCCTAGGTGTAAGACCCTACACTTGCTTTTGTTGAACCTCATCCGGTTTCTT
>NW_011256465.1:0-498 GCF_000146605.3 Meleagris gallopavo
CATCAAGAGCAACGCTAACACTGAAGGAAAATACAGCTCCTAAAATATATGAAAATCTGCATGCCAAGTACAGGGAAATCTGGGCTATCACTTCCATGTCATTCTAGCATTCTGTCTCTGGAATCAGCCTCCTTGTCCAATCTTCTTAATTAAATTTTAGATATGTAAGAACCAAGATTTTCAGAGTCTTATTTAAAAATCCACCTGGAAAGATTGATGAGGATGAAGAAATAAAGTCCAAGATCTCATCTTTCAACCACTACCAGAGAATTAAATTAAATAGACAAATATTTAAAAAAAAAAGAAAAGAAAGAAAGAAAAGACATAAGGTCATCAGAATACATCAGAATATTTGTTAGTCATACAAAGGACAGAAAGGATGGAAAGAGACAGCATTTGAAACAATCTACCCAAATGGGATCCTTATTGTAAAGGCTACCTGAAATACAAAGAATGGCATACACAAAAGATGCTTAAGACATTATTAATACAACTTAA
>NW_011256466.1:0-593 GCF_000146605.3 Meleagris gallopavo
GGATGGAAAAGAGACAGCATTTGAAACATCTACCCAAATGGGATCCTTATTGTAAAGGCTACCTGAAATCAAAGAATGGCATACACAAAAGATGCTTAAGACATTATTAATACAACTTAATGGCACTGACTTATACTAAAAAATCCATTGCTAGGATTTAAAAAGGGTAGAAAAAAATGAGGGTGTGGTTTTTTGTTTTTTTTAACATTTAATTCCATATATGGTTTAAGGACTACCATAAGCCCTTCATGAAGCTTAATGACGTGTTTTTGCTTTTTCCTATTTCATTCATTAAAAATTTGTATGCGAATGAAAAATTTAAATGTGAATTCTGTATTAATGAAACCCTGAGAGTACAGTTATACTGAATAAACCAGAAATACTTATTTTCCTTATACACTCCAATGTCCTTGACAATTACATTTTGCTCTGTAATATAGTACTGCTCTTTCTACATTATTATCATTAAGAATCATCATACATTATGAACTTTGTAACTTTCAAAGGCAATCTCTGAGTCTTTACCATTACAGTAACACAAATTTTAGACTTACCTTTAATTAATTATTCTTCTTTAGACCATAACAAAAAAA
>NW_011256467.1:0-432 GCF_000146605.3 Meleagris gallopavo
CTCTCTCTATATATATAGAAAGTTCAGAAACCAAATGGTTAATCTAAAAAGTTTCAGATCCCCTGCAAGTTTGCTTATTTCTTTTTTTTTTTTTTTCATTTTTTAAAATCTTCAGCTGGCTTGTGTCAAGAGAATACAAGAAAGAAGTTGGCTAAATCTTCACTGAATGAGCTGAGAATTGTCTCTACCTTTTCCAAGCATTGAAATTTAAAGTGGGTGTTAGGTACAGTCCTGTGAATTTTGGCAGCTTTTAGCCATGTAGATGTTAGATCATTGCAGTTCTGTAATGAATGAGTATTTGATGGGAATTTCCATCACTAAAAGTTTAGAAAATTATTACATACAAGAGCTTTATATTACTTGAAAGAGAACCAAGAGTAAAAAAATTCCTGTTCGTAGGTCAGAAGCTCCTCATACATTAGTTAATAAAAA
>NW_011256468.1:0-499 GCF_000146605.3 Meleagris gallopavo
AAAAATGTTTAATATAAAAACATCTGACAAAGCACCTCCAGGATGTATTTTTTTGCATCAAAGAAGTAGCTCTTGGCAACGCGCGCGCTGCTCCGCCGAGGGAAGCTTTTCGCCAAACCCTGATTGTTACAGACTGCTCCGCGTCAGACACGCCAGCGAGCCTGCAGTTAAATAGGAAAGAAAAAGGAAACCAAAAGCACTGCTGGCCCAAACAAACATCTGTCTGCGATTACTCTGCCCATACAGATACGCCCAGATCTGCCTTTAGCAGAATGGGGGCAGGAGGAGCTGAGCCCAGCGCCTGCTCCCCACCAGCGTCCCCGAGCAGAAGCCGCCATGGGAAAAATCTCACCTCTTCTCTGAATGGTAATGGCACTGTCCCTCCCCCAGCCTGGAAAGGGCAGTGTTTGCCCAGTTTCCACACACATCCGCCTTACATATTTATAGGTCTTTTTTTCCCTTTCCTATTCCTAACACAGAGGATCTTCATAAATTTCCT
>NW_011256469.1:0-448 GCF_000146605.3 Meleagris gallopavo
GTTGCAGATTAGTCAGATCTGCATTTTATTGGAATCTGCTATTCACAAAATAAGCATGAAACATCATTACTTTCAAAATTAGTTTGATCAAACTTCTTCAATTGTTAATTCATGTTTAGTTGCTTCCTCAATGTTTTTCAGTTGGCGAAGCACCCATTCTCTCTGTTTCTTCTCTGTTACAGGAAAAGAAAGTCAGTCTGACCTGTTTAGGCTTCATATGACTTTAAAAAAAAAAAGAGCACAGCTAGATTTGGGCTGAACATTTATTTGTTTTAAACTAAGAAGCTTTAACTCAGAGTGAGCAGATCTTCCTGAGCTTTCAGTATACTTGTGAACAACATGGACAAAAACGAAAAAAAAAAAAACCCCCACAGAATAAATCCAAAGGAAACAGAATCTGATGGTTTGCAGACTAACATGACTGTCTTTAGACTCCAAATCCATTGCC
>NW_011256470.1:0-497 GCF_000146605.3 Meleagris gallopavo
ATGCTTATCAGGAAGCCAAGCTATAACGTTATTACACCAAAGCAGGAAACAGAAAGGATAGATAGACTGAGCCGTGACCTGGGCTCGCAAGCACAACTCCAATTGAGTGGATCTCCAGAAGAGATCCTTCCCCACTGGCAGTCAGTTCTTAAATGGATCTAGGAGAGATGGAGCCAGGCTCCGCCCCTTCCTGCAGCAGAGGTCAATTGCCTTCACCTGTGCTCCCATGGCTGATTCTTTGCTTGCCTCAGCTGTTCCATACAGCCACCAGTCCCAGACAACGTGCAGAAGAGCCAAAAAGCTCTCTGGGAAATGCAGAGCTCGCCTGCCAAGCGGTGTCTGCTGCCACCCCGTGGCCATTCCGCGGAACTGCACCTGTCCGCCGCCGAGGAAGTTACGGCAGTTGGAAAGAGACGAAGCAAAACAAGCAAAGCTTCTCCACACCCAGCAAACCTCTGCTGATTGCTTCAGATTATCTGCAAATCAGTAAATAAATC
>NW_011256471.1:0-454 GCF_000146605.3 Meleagris gallopavo
CTGCCAGCCGGCAGGAGAGTGCATCCGGGCGGCAGTGCCAGGCGGGTGAGAACCACGCGGGGCTGCCTCCGCTGCGCCTCAGCCATCAGTTGTGCGGTGGTCGGTGACAGAGGTGCATGGGCAGCCATGGGGGCTCGTGACGGGCAGCTCAGGGGATGCTGTGTGCTGCCCAGGTGAGTTGCTGAGGAGCCCAGGTTCAGCATCTGTCTCGTTGCTGAGCTCCCGGCTGGCCCGGGGGAGTCAGGCAGCTCTGTGTTGGAAGAAGCGGTGTTGGGGCTGCTGGAGACATCTGGGCTCGGTGGCTCGGTGGCAGTGGTGCACTGCATCAGCTCTTCCCTTTTGCAGCTGTCCAGAGCACTCGCCGCTTCTGGAATAGCAGAGCATCCCCAGAACGATGATGGCAGCCTTCCCACCCCGCTCGGTGCGGACACCCACCCGTCCTGTGTGCAGACCA
>NW_011256472.1:0-477 GCF_000146605.3 Meleagris gallopavo
AGCTAAGAGAGCAGGCGTGGCCGTCCGGCCGGATGTGGGCGTGTCCCCGCTAAGCCCCGCCCCTCCACTTCCGGCAGCTCTCCCATTACCGTTGCTCCGCCCCCATCACCGCCATGGCGCCGAGGCCACGCCCCTCACCCAACGCCGCACCTCAGCCACCTTCCATGTTGAACCACATCACTGCCCTGAGTCCAGAACAGACCTTCAGCTCTGCACAAATGCAAGGATTTGAGAGCGCTGTGACAGCGCAAAGAGACCAGGAATGAAAAGAGCACAGGATAGGAGCAAGGGCTCCCACATTTCAGAAAAGGCACAAGGGAGTTGTGCCCATCTCGGGGCTTGTGGCAGCATTGCAGGGCAGCCCCACAGAGGTAACCTCGAGCTGATGTCTCCTGGACAGCAAAGTCATTCCTATGCCTGAAACACCGCGCTGCACAGAGCTTGAGCAGGGCACTGGAGGCAGTGGGCAGCACGGTC
>NW_011256473.1:0-515 GCF_000146605.3 Meleagris gallopavo
ATTTTATTGGATGACAGTTTTTTAGGAAGTGAACACAAAGATTAACAACAAAAACAAAAAACTCTAAGATTATTACCTCCCCTCCTCCCCCTCCCCCCCATGTATTATTAAATATGAAACTAAGTCCAATATTAAAAAAAATAATAATGAAATAGCAAGAATATGAAAGCTGACAATCATTAGATGCCAGATAACATGCTCTGTTCTAAAATTAAAAAAAAACTAAACTGTAGTTTTGTTATGGGTATTGTTGTATCGTCTGTCTGAGGTGTGCAGTGAGGCAGAAGTTTGTGCATTTCTTTGGCAAACGAACTAAAAGCAATTAGTGAGTCACTTTTGATCTCAGCTCAGTTTTTCTTGCTATTTCATTATTATTTTTTTTAATATTGGACTTAGTTTCATATTTAATAATACATGGGGGGGAGGGGGAGGAGGGGAGGTAATAATCTTAGAGTTTTTTGTTTTTGTTGTTAATCTTTGTGTTCACTTCCTAAAAAACTGTCATCCAATAAAAT
>NW_011256475.1:0-439 GCF_000146605.3 Meleagris gallopavo
GGCCATGCCCTCAGGGTTGGCTCCAGGGCTGCCTTCAAGGCCCGTGGTGCTCATGCACAGGCAGGTGATCCATGGGCTTTAGCAGAAGAGATTGCCACGTCCCAGAGTCCCACAGAGCCCACGGCCCAGCCCTGACCACCCAAAGCCCCCCAGGCCCAGGGAGCCCCCAGCACCGATGGGCACACTGCCAGCGCTGAGAGAGCTCCCCACGGCAGCGGACGCTGTGGATCCCACGGCTGTGCTCTGAGGGAAGGAGCTGAGGATTGGGCCCGGCAGCGTCACCACGACTGGTGGGGGCTGGATCGCAACGCTGGAGTCGGCACAACGAAGGACACACGGCTCGTTGCAGCTGTTGGCAAGCGGGGCTGGGCCGCAGGCGGCTGTCTGGCATGGGCTGTAGCACGACATGTCTGGCGGAGGCGGGGGGTGACTCTGCAAG
>NW_011256476.1:0-550 GCF_000146605.3 Meleagris gallopavo
TTACAGATGAGCTCTTTGGAGGATGGGGTTCTTGCCAAGCGTCCTCAGTGGTTGTGTGATTCCTCTGGGAGTTGCTATCCAGCCTAAAGGTCACGTCCTAAGTTGACCAGGCCCGTTTTCGTCAAGAAATTATTTACAGAAAATCAGCTGCTGATCAAGTTTCTAGTATCACATTGGCCTTGCTATAGGGTCTGCATTCAGAATCACAGAACCATGGGATTTTGTAATTCTTTTTGCAAACCTTAATTTCGCAACACCAAGAAGTTATTCCAGCTTTGGTATCTGGCAAACTTGGTATATAAGTGAGTAACTGTAATCGTAAAGTTGTAGAAGCACGGAGGTGGAGAAATGAATTCTCTTCTTGTCACTCTCTGTACTGTACCCCCGTGGTTGTCAACATGTAATGCAATACTGAAATTTCCGCTGAAAAATTGAAAGCTGTCCTTCACTTTTGTCTCTAGGTTGTGCTTCTCTGAGGCTGAGAAAGGAGGATCTGGGTTTTAAAATATCTGCTTGGTTTGGGTTCTTCTTTATGCAGCTGCTGTGTCAG
>NW_011256477.1:0-500 GCF_000146605.3 Meleagris gallopavo
TGTAGCACTCATTCTTGGTAGTTAAAACACACAAACATTTGGCCTGGAGATCACAGAAGTGTAGAATGCTGAGAGTGGGAAGGGACCTGTGAAGGTACCACTGTTGGATTTGGGTGTTCTCAGCTCTCAGCTGACTTCATCCTGGGCTGTTTTCTCAGTCCCGTGAATGCCAGTGGAGTACTTCCATGAAGTGCTTTTATTCCTTCCCAATTGTTCAGCGCTGGCTTTGAGACATATTAAATGATTCTTCTGCTTCTCCTTTGTTTTGTACAGCTACACCCTGCAATGGCAAAGGAAGCCAGGCTTTGGCAAAGAATCTCTGAAGTTTGAGTGAGAAGTGTGTCGGCTCGGTAAGAATGAAGCAGTTGGTATCAGGAGACAGAGGCTCAGAGGGGATGCTTGGGTCCACAGGAGGCTGGCGGAAGACATTTTATCCTTTAGCTGCCACGTGTGACTGCTGCTCAGAAAGCCACAATGTTGTACTGAGGCTTTAATCATCG
>NW_011256478.1:0-487 GCF_000146605.3 Meleagris gallopavo
GAAGTACATCTTGCAGAGGGAGCTCACGCTGTGAATGTCACGGACGGTCAGCTCAGGAATCTGCTCAGTCTCAAATTCACGGCTGGAGAGGAGGACACAAAATGGTTGAGAAGAGGAAAGCAGTAAAAGCCACCCCACCTGCAGTCCAGCTGTGTCAGTCGCAGCACTCTTACCGGAGGCGCTGGACGTTGGACGCGACGCCGGACAGGCGGTATATCCCCTGCACCACGCCATGCTGCTCAAGGAACTCGGCGCAGCTCTGGAGGACCTGGGGGACTAAAGAACACGTGCCAACGCTTAGTGGAACTCCTGAGTCAAGTCCTGCTTCAGCCTGTGCTCCCGTCACGTCCCATCCACTAAGCCCAGCCAGGCTTGGGTGAAGCCAATACAAATGTGCTTGTCTCTTAGGAGCATTCGCCTCACTTTATCCTTCAGCCATCAACTCCCATCACTCGTTTCTCCACTGGTATCAACCTGCCCCCTGCTA
>NW_011256479.1:0-513 GCF_000146605.3 Meleagris gallopavo
GCTTGCCTCTCCACCAGGGGCTCAGCTCCTTTGCTGGCATATCAATAATGCACACGATGTCACCCACCTGCAAGAGATTGCAACGTCAATCCCAGCTTCAGCACGGCTGAGAGGAAGCACAGCTCAAATGCCTGCATTCTCCTGCACTGCCAAATGCTGTCAAGCTGGAGAGCAATTGCACCAGTGCAGCTCTCAAGGCATTTGCCGGTGTACAACTGAACTTGGAGGTAGGAGAGTCACTACCTTACACAACACACAGAATACAGCTGCTCAGTACGAAATGGTTCTCTAAAGCAGTAGGGTATGGAAGAGTTCCAATTAAACCACAGACATAAGTTCACAGGGCTTCCTGAACAGATCTACACACTCCGTACACTGGTCTGCTGTTGCTCAGGGACCAGGCTACAATACTGGGCAGTATCTGTTTGATCAGAAGATTCAAATGCCAAACAAAGCCATATTTTAGAGATGGCTGAACTCCTCCCTGCATCCAACCCACTGCAAGTCTAATCT
>NW_011256480.1:0-526 GCF_000146605.3 Meleagris gallopavo
CCACTTCCAGAAGAAATGGCTTAATACATCTTCATTCAAAATATCATTGACCTGATGACAAAACATGTGTTTTCACTGTGTCTTTGATTACAAAAAGTCAGTAGGGAGTTTAGAAAAAGCCTGTCTTGTTCACAATCAAATGTTAGTTTCTTAATGAGAAAGTCAAGGATGCTCACATGCCAAAGCAATAGAAATGTTTTCGTAATACTATGCAAGTCCCAAGGTCGGTGAATTCTGAGCGGTTTGGCCAACTTCGCACAACTGAACAGACTGCCACCAGGAGAGCTGGGTGCTCCTTTGACAGAAAAGGTCTTTGGCAAGTGTTCTCATCTTATAAAAACACATTTTGCCCTAACAAATCTGAACGAACATTCATAGCTGCCTGTAAAAACAAGTTTAGAATATATCTTTAGAAAGATATATTTCCAACCAATACCAAGATGAGGCTGTTAAATTCAGCCCACAAATATTTAGCAGTCATAACTGACCAGAATTAAAAACACTAGAAACATTACATTCCCTTGCC
>NW_011256481.1:0-481 GCF_000146605.3 Meleagris gallopavo
TAAAAGGCACGTCCAGCATGTTAACAGGCTGGAGATCACATTCTGAAGAGAGCTTTGTAACTACGCATGCACTTTTCTCTCTTGCACATACACACCAGATGGCAGTTCGTACACCTTCACAAACTCCATCGTTATCAAATTTGGAAACTGACAGGGGGAGATTTTAGGGAGCCTTTAAAGAGCATTTTGCACTTCACGTCCAGTGCTGCTGTAAATATACTGTCTGTATGAAAGCTCCAGCACAGAGACATGAGGGGAAGCCAGCAAAAGCAGAAAGGAGAACCCTCCAGGCCCTTACAGAGCCCATCTCTGTTGGGAATGGCTGCGAGAGCAGGGCAGACATGAGGCTGTGTACGAGCATAACTAGTGCGGCAGCACAGGGTGCATTCTCATGAGAAAGTATTAGGAGTTAAGATAGGAGACACAACATCCTTGGGCAGCTGTAAACAGCAGGCCTTAAACAGCAGGCCCACATCCGCAG
>NW_011256482.1:0-543 GCF_000146605.3 Meleagris gallopavo
ATTTAAAATAGTTAGCTCAAAACTTCCAGACTGTTTTTAAATATTGTTTTTAATTCAAACACAACCTTGCAGCCAGTGCTGAGAATTTTTATCACTGGACTGTGAGCTACTCCTGGCAGTGAATTCTCTCTCTGTACCATTGGTTTGTAGCAGTTACTGTTACGTTTGCCTCCGTATCCCTCTGGGCTCTCTGTCGGTGTCCTTTTCTGAAATCTTACTTCTCAGTGGGGAAACACCCTCACACCCTTCCTCTTTGCTTTTGTGTATGGAACATCTGTGTTTTATCCTCCTTTACATGAACTTTATGGCAACCTTTGGGCTGTAATAGCCCTGACAACAAAACCACGACGTGCATTTTAAAGTGACGCTGCTGTGTTTTGTACCAATTCCCAGTTCAGTAGTTCAGTGCTCCTTTGGTGCATCTCTGTGCTAGTTTTGCCTTTCCCGGGGAGGACGCCCAGAGCTGCCCGGTTTGTTCTGCTCCTGTAGCTATTTGTACTGCAGTGTGAGCATAAGGTTCTGCTGTCCTTCTTCTTCTTCTGG
>NW_011256483.1:0-444 GCF_000146605.3 Meleagris gallopavo
CTTCCAGGCTCCCCCTTACCTCTTCTTCTTGGTAAGGACATCCCTGTTAGTACCTTTACTCAACTTTGCCTTCCTCAGCCTGTGTGTTTTTTTGTTTGTTTGTTTGTTTGTTTGTTTTCCCAAACCCTTTTCACTTTCTAGACTTTCATCATCACATACATTACTAACATTATATTTCAGTTTCACCCCCTCCCCTCCCCAGGCTTCCAGTGCTCACACTGGGATATCGGGTTTCCGAGATCTCTGCAGATGACGGCTATTCTCACTTTCAATGTCCCGTCCCATCCCCATTCACAAGCAATGCACCCTTTACAGTCACAGCGGGAGCTCCAGCCCACACCTCTTTCTCCTACTCCGAGTTGTTCTTACAAGCCGCGGTGTGGGGGGGGTATATGGGGGATGTGTTCTCGTGCCGGCCCAAACTCTAATATCCCAAACTCACTG
>NW_011256484.1:0-375 GCF_000146605.3 Meleagris gallopavo
AAAGACAGTGACAATAATCAATACAATTTATCCTCAGGATCCTTTCTCTCTCTGCCTCCCTTTTTGGTCCGGACCTTTTCTCACTAATAACAGACTGGCTTCTTGAATCCAGCAAGCAGCGTAGTCTGATTCCTCCTTTGAAAAGAGGGTTTTATTCTTTACATACGAATTCAGAATCTGACACACCCAACCTTTGTCAGATCCATATTCTGGCCAGAATATTTATTTTCCCTGTATTGGCTCTCTAGGCCATATCTGTATACAATATTTAAGCATCTTTTTCTTATCCTTGTCACTGGTCTTGGGACCGTCTTTCCAATTCTGAAACATTTTCGTAAAGGGGCTTCTTTAGGCACAAAACCAGGGGACCTTTTT
>NW_011256485.1:0-491 GCF_000146605.3 Meleagris gallopavo
TACTCAGTGATATCTTTCTTTGGCACAGATCTGACATTGCTTCCACTCTTGTCTTGCACTCACACATTAAACAAGTGCTCCACACTAGATTTACATTTACAGCACCTTTTTTTGTCCCCCCCCCGACGAATAGTAGGAAGGAAAATAGTTCACCAGTTCTCAGGCAATAGAGTGCTGAAACTTCAATTTCTGGGTCCAATTGTTTAGTCTTCTTCAAGTACTGGAGTATGAAGATGTTTGGCGCAAACTGAACCATGTTCTGTTCACCACAGCCAAAAGGCATCTTAAGCAGCTGATCTAAATTTTGAAGTGCTGGGCCCATGATATCCCCTAAAATTTGAGGTGGAGGGTAAGGAGAAAGAAAAGTATTCAGCGATATAAAATGAAAGGACTCCTGCCTTCTCTAAGCTCTACTGGAATCCTGAAAAAGAGGTCCTCGTGAAACTGATGTGTGTAATATCACAATTAGATTTCTTCCTGCCCCTTCCTGA
>NW_011256486.1:0-607 GCF_000146605.3 Meleagris gallopavo
AAAGTGCATGTGTAGTTACAAAGCTCTCTTCAGAATGTGATCTCCAGCCTGTTAACATGCTGGACGTGCCTTTTTTACAGCAGTGATTTATAGTCCAGCACAACTATGCAGAATGCTTCATTATATTTGAATAACGAAGAGTGCTCTTACAATGACATGTCCCCAGGGATCTCGCTGAGGCAACGCTTTTAAACAAATGGCTTTTTAGATAAATCTACTATGAAGTGTGATGAAAGCCATTTTTTCTTAGCGGCTACGTTTTGTGAAATCTATGGGTTTTGTTGTGCTGTGATTTTTTTATTTTTTTTTCTATCTCTTACATAAGTAAAGACTAAGCCCATATAAATGATGGCTGATGCTCTGCTATCACCATGGCAAGGGAATGTAATGTTTCAGTGTTTTTAATTCTGGTCTGTTATGACTGCTAAATATTTGTGGGCTGAATTTAACAGCCTCATCTTGGTATTGGTTGGAAATATATCTTTCTAAAGATATATTCTAAACTTGTTTTACAGGCAGCTATGAATGTTCGTTCAGATTTGTTAGGGCAAAATGTGTTTTTATAAGATTAGAACACTTGCCAAAGACCTTTTCTGTCAAAGGAGCA
>NW_011256487.1:0-453 GCF_000146605.3 Meleagris gallopavo
TATGACCACAACCAACACACAACGACAACAGTCCAGAAGGGACAGACAGAAAGCCTAACTAGAAAGACAATGCACCAAAGCCCGATGCCTGTTGTGTGTCTGTACCTCTCTTGGGTGCCATGTCACACTCAGCGCTCCTCCTCTGCCTTTCCGCATGGCTGCGCTTCAGAGGAAGGCCGCTGGCATCAGCTTCTGACAGAAAGAAAACAAGAAAGACATGAAGAGCATCTCCTTGGAGGGAGACTTCAGCACAGTCAGCCACAAAACTTCTGGGCTTCCTAGTTTCTCCAATTGGCCTTTCTGCTGCTACAGCCTTGTGCCACTTCTGCAGTCAGCACAGATCTGCAGTGTCCTTTCCTCACTCCTCCATCACACACAGCCCTGCATGCAGCCCTGTTTAGAGGCAGTACCCACACCACAGCTCACAAGAGCTTCTTACCTGCGGAGGCTTTC
>NW_011256488.1:0-472 GCF_000146605.3 Meleagris gallopavo
TATCCTCTTACTCCCAAAAAAGATATTTTCTCCAAGAAATTTTTGTTTTCTCCCAGAGAGATGAAATTATTTCATGAAAGACCAGCTTTCTGTGTAATTGCGATTGAAAAGATCGACTATTTGTGCATGATAAGCTGGAATTTCTGAAAGAAAACGCCACATAAGTGCAAAACAATTGATTTCTGTGAGAAAATGACAGATATTCAGCTATAAATTGTTTATCTGCGAGAAAATGCCCTATTTCTGGGAGCAAATGTCATCGTGCGGAGCGTCATGTAGTATATGAGGGAGGAAATGGGGAGGCATTCCGAAGCAAAGGGGCATTTCTGGGAGAAAATGTCTTACTTTGAGGGGGAAAAGGTCATCTACCTGTGAGCAAGCTGGTGTTTCTGGGAGAAAATGCCCCCATTTGCGGGACAGAAATGGTATTTCTGGTTGAAAGTGCCACATATTGGTGAGGAAAGTGGTGTTT
>NW_011256489.1:0-321 GCF_000146605.3 Meleagris gallopavo
TTCCCACCCGCAATTCCCACTCCCAGCCCTTCCCACCTCCCACCCATTTCCCACCCGCAATTCCCACCCCCAACCAACATTTCCCAGCCCAAAGCGTTGACAGTCCGACACTTCTGCGGTCCATCTGCTTCAGAGACCTCATTGCCCCAGTCCAAGAGGCCGTTTGTGCACAGCCCACTTTTGGAGGGGTAGGGCTGGGGCCGGTGCTGGTGCCCCTGGAACACTGCCGCTGCACTGCGGGTCTCGTGGGGGCCAGCGAGGAGCCCAGGGCTACGGGGAGCCATATTCATCGCTGCGGCCACGTCTCCTGCTACACCCAGC
>NW_011256490.1:0-491 GCF_000146605.3 Meleagris gallopavo
AGAAGATAGGCTTTGTGTCCTTTCTGTTCTTCTGGCAACCTATCATCATTCACAATCTCCTCTGCCTTCCTTTGGCAAAGCTAAGCAACAGCATTTGGATGAATAAGAATCAGTTGGAATGCAAGGAACGAAAAAGCATTTGGGTAACACAAGTTAGGAACCAGCCTCGGCAAGGTTCTGGTATGAAACCATATGCTTCATAGCTTCAAATGCTCGGAAAGCGTCATCAGTTTTGCCTTCAACTGCATCCAGCACTGCAAATGCTACATGAGCCTCTTCTTCATAGGCTGCAACCTGAAAGCCTACAACCAAAGCAGAAGACAATTCATACCTAACATATAGATGGATACTTAATCAGCTGGGGCATGCCAACATCCAGGAAGTAATCGGGTAGGAGGAGGTTAATGACATTACTCTATTTTCCTCTTTTGCTAAGAAAGTTGGTGTCAAGGGAGTTCAGTGTTGTCCAAGCAGATAGGACTAAGAACTAA
>NW_011256491.1:0-518 GCF_000146605.3 Meleagris gallopavo
GCCCCCAGCTGTGCTCGCAGGGCTGCACCCCGCCCCAGGTGTTGCCACAAAAACAGGAGGGCAAGGGAATGCCAGGCAAAGGCAAGGGCCAAGAGAACATGGAGGGAAATGCCAAGGATGACGGCCCAGACAATACGGCAGGGAACGCCAAAACTGAATGCCGACATGAATGTGGCAACACAAAGCCAAGGGGTCATTAGGCCAAGAGAATGGGGCAAGGAACACAAAAATAGGAGGACAAGAGAATGTAATAGTGAAAACAGTGCAAGACCAGAGACAAGCAAGACACAGAACAAAGAGGATAGGCAGCCTTCTGGGCACCATGAAGCGCAATTCAGAGCTCTGGGGGAACCCTATTGTGCCGGGCTCTGGAATGGGTAAACGCTGGCGGGTGTGCATCGCCCTTACCTGCTGGGCAGACAATGACCAGTCAGCAAAGTGAGGTTCCGGGGCATGCCGGAAATGCACATTCCACTTCCTTGCTGTTTCCACCGAGACCAACACATCTCTCCGTGCAG
>NW_011256492.1:0-486 GCF_000146605.3 Meleagris gallopavo
GGGTAATCGCTGGCGGGTGTGCATCGCCCTTACCTGCTGGGCAGACAATGACCAGTCAGCAAAGTGAGGTTCCGGGCATGCCGGAAATGCACATTCCACTTCCTTGCTGTTTCCACCGAGACCAACACATCTCTCCGTGCAGTTGTTACGGCACTTGGGAGCACCGCAGCTCTGCTGCCACCTGTGGACACAATACAGTCATGAAGGCACTGCCCTGCATCCGGGCCTCTTGCACAAACCTGTGCTCCTTGCTCGGAGCACATGGCTGCACTCTGTGCACGATGTTGCTTACCACCAGAGAAGGCTCAGGTACCCAACACCATTTTGGCTTCCATCTTGTCTGAGAACTGCTCATTATGCACAGCCCTCTGCTTTTGCTTTGGTTTGGTGAGGTGGGGACTGCCATTGCTTCCTCAGTCCCACAGACCCCTTCCCATCCCACACTGCCATGGCAGATCAGGTTCTGGACCACCTGAGGACCCAAAC
>NW_011256493.1:0-450 GCF_000146605.3 Meleagris gallopavo
CACTTTCCTCTCCTCTTCCCCATCAACACACCCTTTCATGCAGCCCTATTCAGATGAAGGTAGCCAAACTGCAGCTCACAGCGTTCTGACCCACAGAAGCTTTCCTTTCCCCCCTTTTTTCAGTAAGATTCAATCAAATCCCACGCTCCATCCCTAAAACAAAGTGTAATTTTTCCATGTCACAGAAACCGGTCGCCAATAGAAGTCTTGTCCTGTTAGCCCAACTCCATCAAAAATCCCTCAAATGCACTATTTTTACAGCCCAAACTAGCTCCTTCTTCAACTGCACTGCACTTACAGAAAGTGTTACTGCTCTCATTCCTGCTGAGATAGTGGCAAATGGACCCAAGTCTGCCTGACAGCTCTACATTGCTCAGAGCAAAGCTGCACGAGGAAACAAAACGCTACCAGGTGCAAAAGCTGATGAACACACTTCACTCCTGAGTTGCA
>NW_011256494.1:0-438 GCF_000146605.3 Meleagris gallopavo
AGAATAGGAGTAAGTACTGGGAAAATTCATAGCCAGCCAAAGAGGAGCAAGGACAGCTGAGGAGAGGATAACACTAAGGGAGAAGACCTTCAGAGAAGAGCAGCTGCAGCAGCAGGAAGAGAGAAAGCAGATACAGGGCAGAACAGTGAGAAGGAGAACAGGAAAAGAGGAGTAATGGGCAGGGAGAACTGAGAGGAGGGAACAGCAGAGCAGAGAAGCACAGAAGAAGGAAGAAGAGAAACAATGGTGCAGAGAAAAGAGAGAGAGAAGAGCATAGGGAAAAGCAGAGAGAGAAGGTGAGAAGAATAAAAAAGCAATGTGAACAATTTTTAATCCCTATTAAAGCTGGATTCTTTCCAGAACACGTGGATGCTGCTCTGTTCCTTTCCTTCTTTTTTGCATTGCTCCTATTCTTTAGACAATTTAAGAACTAAGAAC
>NW_011256495.1:0-474 GCF_000146605.3 Meleagris gallopavo
AAGTTATATAATCTGGAAGTGGCACATTTTATGTGCAAATCTCAGGAAGACACGTTTCTGTAAGAAAAGGCTCACTGTCTCTGTCCACTGCTCTGTTAATCTTGACTCCTTCCTGATATCCAAATAACACGGTAAATCTCCTGCAGAATAAAGCTGATCTATAAAATTAGAATTAGGCTGACCTGGAAATATTTTAGTTTTACAAGTTGCGTTGTCAGAACAGGACAGGAATAATTAGGCTAAAGGGCAAGAAGGATGGGAAACCATGACATAGAGATCACAACAATAAATAATCTCTGTCACAAAAACAGTCTCATGGAGGGAGGTTGATCCTGATGTGGGAATCAAATGTTTTTTCTGCATTAGAATAAGTTAAATAGTTAGCAATATACTTGTATAGCTAGCAACAGTTTATATCTAGTCTGCAGGAATATGTCTGTGATATTTTGTCATACGCAGTGCAAAAATATCTTG
>NW_011256496.1:0-613 GCF_000146605.3 Meleagris gallopavo
ATGTGGGAATCAAATGTTTTTCTGCATTAGACTAAGTTAAATAGTTAGCAATATACTTGTATAGCTAGCAACAGTTTATATCTAGTCTGCAGGAATATGTCTGTGATATTTTGTCATACGCAGTGCAAAAATATCTTGCAGGAGATTGATTAAATCAGAGAACAAGTCATGACATGCCCAAGAAAGTGTCTGAAGAGACATCGGGAAGGCCTGGCATCCCCCTCCCTCAGTGCTCTTTGTTTAACAAAGGAAGCATCCTCTGGACAGAATGGAAGAAGCCTTGGAGAGAATCACCATATCAACATGATAAGGAAAGTACTGAGACATCTTGGAAACAGCAGGATAGCGACTGACTGGCACAAGATAGCACACGAATCAGCAAGTGTCAGAATGTAATGAACAAATGTGAATCTTTGGTAAGATTGTGAATCTGGAGTACCTAGCCAATGGGAAACAAAAGAGGGAGTGGGCATGGAGGAGACGAGGTACAAAAGCTGCATTATTGTGTCCATAGGTGTGCTCCTGCTTGCAGGATGCCCGCCATTGCAATCATGAATAAAATCTGCTTTTATCAGAGATACTGTGACAAAATTATTTGGACATTTCCAACACT
>NW_011256497.1:0-549 GCF_000146605.3 Meleagris gallopavo
AAACGCCGCGTGTGGGGGAAGCGCTGCAGACGTGGTACTCACTGGGTCCGGGGGTGACGGTGGTCTCCGTCGTGGGTCGTCCGCAAAGGTGGGCGCCCGGAGCCACGTACTTCCCGTTCCTGGTGATGGCGGGCTCCACAAAGTAGCAGGGACCCGGCCCGCAGCTCTCGGCCGCAGGCGGTTTGGTCCCGCGAAACGTGTACGCGGGGGCACGGGCTTTGGTGGGGCTGTGGCCCACGAAGCCTAGGAGGAAAAGCAGAAGAGAGCACACCCCTGTGCAGCTGCACCTTTCAAGCTCCTGTGGAACAGGCGCAGTTAGGCGCCCGGCCCCCCGACATTCCCTTCCCGCGTGACTTCTTCCTCCCAGACCAACGGAGGCGAGCCCGTGCGGGGCCTCGCAGCGCACAAGAGTCAGACCCCGAGTGCAAACGCCTGCCAGTGCTTTGCAAGTCACGGGAAAAAGAGAGCGGAGCTTTGGCCACACGCTGCCTGTAGCCAGTAGTTTCCAAAGGCCTTCCCGGCACCACGCGCGCAGGCGCTCCGTAGCGA
>NW_011256498.1:0-515 GCF_000146605.3 Meleagris gallopavo
AAACAGACCTGGACTGGCAGAACAAGGGTGAATATTTTTAGCTCGATGGGCCCATGAGACCTCGGGTCATCAAGGGAGAGATGCGACACATAAATGGGCTAGAGACCGAGGGGTGGACTTAACTATGGACGCTATTGCACAGGTTATTCATGATTGTGAAACATGTGCCATAATCAAACAAGCCAAAAGGATGAAACCACACTGGGGGGAAGGGCGATGGCTAAAGTATAAATACGGAGAGGCATGGCAGGTTGATTATATCACCTTGCCACGATCTCGCAGTGGTAAATGTTATGTGCTTACTATGGTGGAGGCAACAACTGGGTGGCTTGAAACCTATGCAGTACCCCATGCTACCGCCCGAAATACCATATTAGGTCTTGAGAAACAAGTCCTGTGGCGACATGGTACCCCAGAAAGAATTGAGTCAGATAATGGGACTCATTTTAAAAATTCTCTTGTAAATACTTGGGCCAAAGATCATGGCATTGAGTGGATTTACCATATTCCCTACC
>NW_011256499.1:0-608 GCF_000146605.3 Meleagris gallopavo
CTGCTCCCAAGGGCTTCTACGCCCAGTTGGTACAAGCATCTGGGTTTCCCCTTCATCAGGGACATCAACAGTGGGGTTGAGTGCACCCTAAGGACACCAAGCTGTGGGCTGCAGTGACACAGCAGAGGGACGGGATGCCATCCACAGAGACCTTAACAGACTGAGCAGTGGGCACAAATCCAAGTGCAGGGTCAGTAGCTGGGATGAGGGAACACCCACCACCAAAACATGCTAGGGGATGAAAGGACTGAGCGTAGTCCTGCTCCATAAGGCCTGGGAGTACTGGTGGGTGGGAGCTGGACACAAGCCAGCAATGGGCCCTTCCAGCCCAGAAAGCCAACCGTATCCTGGGCTGCATCCAAAGATGCGCAGTCAGCGGGCGAAGGGAGGAGATCCCCATCCCTCTGCTCTGCGCTGGTCAGGCCTCACCTGCAGTGCTGCGTCCAGATGTGGAGTCCTCAGTGCAGGGAGACATGGAGCTGTGCGAGTGCATCCAGAGTACAGCCACAAACGCGAAACCCAAGGATGGGAACCCCCTCTCCTGTAAGCAAGGAGAGCTGGGCTGTTCAGCCTCCTGGAGAAGTGAAGGCTCCAAGGGAACCTGGTAA
>NW_011256500.1:0-549 GCF_000146605.3 Meleagris gallopavo
AAGGGAAAATGGAGGTGAAATCTAAGGAAAATGTCTTGTACAGTGAGGGTGCTGAGGCAGTGGCACAGGTTGCCAGAGACATAGTGGATGTGCTGGCCCTTTCAAGGTGAGCCTGGCTCAGACTCTGAGCAACTTGATCTAGCTGTGGATGGTCAGCATGGGGCAGTTGGATCACATCGCAAACCTACCTGCATACAAGCAGCGCACCAACATGGGGTGCATGATGTTCATTACCTGCTGGACACATCTCACACCACTGACCGGAGGAGCCCAGGCAATCCTTCAACTCCATCAGGCTGCAAAATGAAATCAGAAGAGACGCAGAACATAATTTAAAACACAACAAGGATGCACACAATGCCCTTAAAAAACACCCACCGCATGGATGCAATTAGCACATAGCCCTATTAATGACAGCCATCCAGCTTGAGATCCTCCAGAAAAGCAGAGCTCACAGCTCTGAAAGAAAGCAGGAATCACTCACCCCACACCCCAAAGGAAGCAGTCTCCAGATTCAGATGCTGCTCTTACAGCTAGCAGCCCTTCAGT
>NW_011256501.1:0-496 GCF_000146605.3 Meleagris gallopavo
GGACCGTCCTTCCTGCCACGCAAAAGTGAGCTGCTTCAGTCCTCTGTCACGAAGGATGAGGAATGAATGTTGAGTTTTACTTCTGGGCGGGGGCAGTGCTGCAGGGATGTCAAGTGACCACTGAGGAAGCGTTAGAGATGCCAACAGTGGCAGTGGATGGCAGTAGTGAGACAGACGTCTGTGTATCAGCGATGGTGCTTGAAGCTGAGTGAATTCCCTTTGGGGCCAAAAAATACCTTCCTCAACTTTTGCACCTTTTGTTTGCTGGTGCAGCTGTGCTCTGCAGAACGCAGAGCTGTCAGGCAGACCGGGGCTCCTCTGCTGCCATCTGAGCAGGAATGAGAGCAGTAATGCTTTGTGTGAGCGCACTGCAGTTGAAACATCAGTTTCTGTTTTGGCTGTAGAACAGTGTCTTTTGGTTTTGGGGCGTGGACATGGGCTAACAGGACAGTGCTGCTCCTGATGTCTGTGAAATCAACACACGATCTGTTGTTGC
>NW_011256502.1:0-615 GCF_000146605.3 Meleagris gallopavo
GTGAGCAGGCAGGCAGCAGTCCGCTCTGCCACCCTGTGTGGCATCCTCACAGCTTTTCCTGGGAAGGGAAGTTCTGTGCCACGCTATGAATCTGCAGATGTGCCGAAACAAGGGAGCCGTGAGGATGAAAGACAGCAAAAAGGTTGCTTGGGAAGAGATGTGTAATTGCTACTTCGACAAGAGAAGTCAGTAAGATCATCAGGTCTTGTTCCTGGTGTTTGTGTGTTGAGTTGGAGACTATATAGGAGATCTGGGGGAAACAAAGTCTGTGCTATCACTCCTTGCAGTGACGTTTTGAAAAGTCATACGTTTCCTGTGTTGGTAGCTACCCTTATGAACTGATGATTGCTTTGTTGTTGAATCTTCCAGTTTTAATTTTACAGTTTCAGTCTGGCAAGCAGTTTTGGTATAAGACAGAAGTGCCTAGGCATTCGCAAGTCTCACACATTTGTTGTCCAGCAGCTGAGAGAGACAACAGCAGTTTTTGAAAAGAATCTACTGCACACTTTGATTTTGCTTATAGCATTCCCACCTTCTGGGCCCAGTTAACTTCTTACCTCTGGTGATGCTTGAATCCTCAGTCGTCACCATCTGAAGAACAGAATGAAAGGACTC
>NW_011256503.1:0-508 GCF_000146605.3 Meleagris gallopavo
AAACTTCACGTTCTCTGGAAAAGTGGTCAAGCTACTTATAATGATTACAGGTACATAGGGAAGCTGTACAGGGAGAAAATTACAGAGGCCAAAGCCAAGATGAACGTGAACTTGGCCGCTAAGGTAAACGAAAACACAAAATGTTTCTATAAATACATCAACAGCAGGAGGAGGACTATACAGCATCTCCATCCCCCGTTGAACACCAAGGGCAACTTGCTCACTGAGGATCAGAATGATACTAAGGCTCTTAATGCCTTCTTTGCCTCA
This sequence comes from Meleagris gallopavo, assembly GCF_000146605.3. Taxonomy (NCBI): domain Eukaryota; kingdom Metazoa; phylum Chordata; class Aves; order Galliformes; family Phasianidae; genus Meleagris; species Meleagris gallopavo. The sequence goes on from NW_011256503.1 coordinate 271, forward strand.
ATCTTACTATTAGAAACTTATTACTGCCTGGCCACACAGCTGCCGACTCTGGTACATTGGCATGTAGAACAGAACAGACCCTGCGTGATATACGATGAGACTGTTTCAGACCTCCTCCAAAAATTGGATGCCAGCAAGTCCGTGGGCCTGACAGATCTCACCCTGGACTGCTAATGAAATGGGCAGACATCAATGCCAACCTGCTCTTCCTCGTTCTTCGGCGGTCCACGCTAACCAG
>NW_011256504.1:0-499 GCF_000146605.3 Meleagris gallopavo
ATCCACAGTGGCATGGCCACTGCTGAATGCTTGAAATCAAGCAGAGACAAGATCAGGTAATTTAGAAAATGAAAATCAGCTCCTAAAAGCTCGGATTGACAAATTGGAGCAAGAACTTAATGTATTGATGGGAAAAAACCAGTTTTACAGTCTCTAGGCCAGGTCCGTAGTATTTCAATAGACGATAGTCATATCTCTGAAGTAGCGGACCTGGTTCAAGAGGAAAACGGGAGTTCCAAATCAGACCTAGAGGTTCCAGTCATGGCGGATCCCCTGCAACTCCGTCCTATTATAACTCAAAAAAACGAAAAAGGTGCAAGATAGACCGGCAGGGGTGCCCCCTGACCAATGGCCCCCTGCTGAAACGTATTTGCATGTGACAGCCAGACCATACACTCCTACTAATGGACCTGGTGCAGCGATTTTGGCAGAGGCCGAGAGAGAGTATACCTGCATGGCTGCTCAGGTTATGGGATTCAGGAGCAGAAAGTGTTAATGG
>NW_011256505.1:0-382 GCF_000146605.3 Meleagris gallopavo
TCAGGGAAGGTGGAACGGATGAATCAGACCATAAAGACACCTAACTAAGTTAGTCTTGGAGACTCGATTGCCTTGGACCAAATGTTTGCCCTTGGCACTTCTCCGAATAAGGACAGCGCCAAGAAAGATGTGGGGTTTCTCCATATGAAATGTTGTTCGGATTGCCATATCTGGGAAAGAAAATGAGATACCACAATTTGAAACTAAAGATGCATTTCTTAAAACTATATACTTGGGTTATCCTCCTCCTTATCAGCTCTCAGAATCCAAGGACTATTAGCACAAACCCCGCCTCTGGAATTTCCAGTTCATCCATTTCAAGGAGGGGACTGGGTCCTGATCCAGACGTGGAAGGAGTCAAAAACTCAGCCTGACTGGGAAG
>NW_011256506.1:0-568 GCF_000146605.3 Meleagris gallopavo
CTCCTGTGATGCTGCTGGGCCGCAGTTTGCTTCAGTGCAAAGCTGCAGTCACACCCTGCTAAGCACCAGGCCCCCTCATCCCCAGTGCTGAGTCTCACTGCAAGCAGTGGGTAACAGCTCATAGAAACCAGGCGCAAGAATTTGATAGGAGAGGCAAACTATTACTCAGTTGTGAACTGGCTGTTCCCTTCCATGCCTGACCATTTCATATACTAACGTAGCCAGTCAGCATCCCCTAAGCTTTTCACTACCCAGATCTTGCCTCCAAGATACAGGTCTGCTCCAATATGGGCAGAAACAGATGGAGAAGCTCAAATTGGGAACTGGGGATCAAGTCCCAAATTATTCCTGAGGAAGTTCTCGAGCTACACAGCGCAGCATCAGCACCTTCTAAAATTTGTCTAAAAGGCTACCATTCAAGTACTGCAGCAAATTCTTCCCTTTTCTGATAACCTCCCCAGCCCAGCACGTACATACAGCCACTACAGGAAAGCGAGAACATCCCCAGTAAGTCTTATCTACCGAAAAGGTGGCTAGCAAACAGTCACCAAGCCCCGAGCAGGCAAAA
>NW_011256507.1:0-545 GCF_000146605.3 Meleagris gallopavo
TGACCATTTCATATACTAACGTAGCCAGTCAGCATCCCCTAAGCTTTTCACTACCCAGATCTTGCCTCCAAGATACAGGTCTGCTCCAATATGGGCAGAAACAGATGGAGAAGCTCAAATTGGGAACTGGGGATCAAGTCCCAAATTATTCCTGAGGAAGTTCTCGAGCTACACAGCGCAGCATCAGCACCTTCTAAAATTTGTCTAAAAGGCTACCATTCAAGTACTGCAGCAAATTCTCCCTTTTCTGATAACCTCCCCCAGCCCAGCACGTACATACAGCCACTACAGGAAAGCGAGAACATCCCCAGTAAGTCTTATCTACTGAAAAGGTGGCTAGCAAACAGTCACCAAGCCCCGAGCAGGCAAAACCGTCAGATGCCAGTGGTGAGAAAGAGGAGGAGGAGGCCTTCCTCGTCACCCTCTTCAAGTTTCACGAAGGAGAGGCGCACACCCAACCCCAGTCCTCGACTTCAAGCAGAGTGCATACCTGGAAGGGGCTTCTAGGATGCAGGATGTTTTTGGGATGCAGGAGCTTTTGGAAC
>NW_011256508.1:0-519 GCF_000146605.3 Meleagris gallopavo
AGTACCAATATGAGGAAGTGTGGTTTAGGCACCCTAACTGCTATTGTTCTAACAATAACACATTAAGCCTAGGTAGAACTTCAGAAAAGAGAAGTATCTGAATGAACAGCTTTGTCTGCCTGTATGTCTTCTGGTTTCTGGAAGCTGATAGCTGTTATTCCAAGCCCTTTTCCCTGCAGGATACAAGGTTAAGAAGGATTACTCAATCATCAAAACCCCAGTAGCTCATCTTATGAGACAGATTTCTCTAACTCTCAGGGGAAGTAGATACATGTCTTCTGGGATACTTCAAGCCCAATTTTTGTTGCTCTTGATAGTTCTGTTGGCAAAATTGCTTTCAAAGGTGAGCTCTGTAACTAAAGAGTACTGCTGTAAAAATACGAGCTGTTACCAGATGCCAATTTCTTCAAAAATCAGAAGTGATGGCTGGATTAATTTCTGACTGAAATATAATTCCACAAATCTGTCCTCTTATATATGAATGTTTGTACCACAAAGTCTTTTTCATTGTCAAGCAAT
>NW_011256509.1:0-499 GCF_000146605.3 Meleagris gallopavo
AGAAAAGAGAAGTATCTGAATGAACAGCTTTGTCTGCCTGTATGTCTTCTGGTTTCTGGAAGCTGATAGCTGTTATTCCAAGCCCTTTCCCTGCAGGATACAAGGTTAAGAAGGATTACTCAATCATCAAAACCCCAGTAGCTCATCTTATGAGACAGATTTCTCTAACTCTCAGGGGAAGTAGATACATGTCTTCTGGGATACTTCAAGCCCAATTTTTGTTGCTCTTGATAGTTCTGTTGGCAAAATTGCTTTCAAAGGTGAGCTCTGTAACTAAAGAGTACTGCTGTAAAAATACGAGCTGTTACCAGATGCCAATTTCTTCAAAAATCAGAAGTGATGGCTGGATTAATTTCTGACTGAAATATAATTCCACAAATCTGTCCTCTTATATATGAATGTTTGTACCACAAAGTCTTTTTCATTGTCAAGCAATAACATGATAGGCTCTACTTTGCGTAAGAAGTAATCCTGTTCCATGATTTGGTTGAAACTCTAG
>NW_011256510.1:0-575 GCF_000146605.3 Meleagris gallopavo
GTGTCATCAGACGATGCACCATCTGATGATGTTATTACTGCTGATGAGCTAACAGCTACCCCACGAGCAGAGATCTTGCTGGCTTTCTCAAGCTGCCTTCAACATCCTTCTGTGATAAGAATAAGCCTGGATATGTACCTGAAGAGGATGATGGTAAGGAGAGTCCAAGCTGATTTTTGTGTTGCTTTTTTTGTGGAGAAAGGGTATCATGCCATCAGAACCAACGGACGCCGATATAGTTCAGACTGATGGGCAGTGATACTCCTGCCATCTTCCTTTTGGGCAAGGATCGTGTGTCTCCCTTCCCAAATCTCTCCTGTGGTGCTCTTAATAGAATTACCAAGATGCTTGTTTTCACAAGACGTGAAACCTATGCCAGACCTCTGGGCTGAAAAGCTGTCAATATTGTATTAAAGCACCTGTATGCAAATAGGAAAGGGAAGCTTGCTTGCTGATGAGTAAAGCTCTTAACACACATGCAGAAGTTTTGTATGCCTGGTGGGATTCTGAGTCGGAAGGGCTTAACAGACTTAGACTTCTCTGGATTTGGAGCATCGCTGAGAACTTCCACTTGT
>NW_011256511.1:0-419 GCF_000146605.3 Meleagris gallopavo
CCTCCTGCATCCTCATCTCAGTGGTACTGAGCATGTCTTGATGCTATTGACCATATTCCTACCTACCAGAAACAAAAGGCAGCTGCGGAAAAGAGCCTTAGCAATAAATGACAGATTGAAAAAAAGCCGTGTTCAAAGCAAAACTATTCCTAAAGTGTTGATTTCTGTTATAGACACAAAAAAGAAAACTCTTACACGAGGAGCGCTGGTGTTAACAATGGTATCCAATTTATTTAAAGTAAGAGAATGGCATACTTTGAAAGAGGGAAACAGAAAAGATCACAGCAACGTATCCTGAGCCTACTCAATGCTCAGGAATGTGTCCGATTCATCAAGCTGCACCCCAAGAGTCATCTCGATGGTGAAGGTGCAGTTGGGAGGGGTGGTCAGCCGGATCTTGCATGAGCGGTGGGAGGGCA
>NW_011256512.1:0-519 GCF_000146605.3 Meleagris gallopavo
ATTCATCATCTTGGTATAACTGAGTCATCTTGACTCCTAGACTCCCACTACACTAAGACAAAGTTGAATGGATGTATACACTATATAGAACCTGTATATAGCTTCTCCTCAGTCTTCTCTCCCTGCTTCATGGCACCTTCTTGTTTCATCCATGTAACGCTGTGTACTGTATTCACCTGTCCAGCTCCTTTCTCCCCAAGATGTAAGTATTCAGTGGCATTGATTAACTAAGTATCAAGGAAGCTTAGTCCACCATACATAAGAAATACGCATAGCAAAAACGTGTCACAGACAAAAGAGTTTTTTGTCTCCAACAAGTGCCATTTTGTATGAGATATTATCTTCATTAATTCTTTATAATATAATTCTATATTATAATCTATATAATTCTTTATATAATTCTATATATTCTCCAAAAACTATTGATGTAGTAAATTACCAATATATATATTTTTTCTGATTACAATTCTTTATTCCCAAAAATTCCTATGACCCCTAACAAAACTCCATTCCTGTTCC
>NW_011256513.1:0-609 GCF_000146605.3 Meleagris gallopavo
AAAACGTGTCACAGACAAAAGAGTTTTTGTCTCCAACAAGTGCCATTTTGTATGAGATATTATCTTCATTAATTCTTTATAATATAATTCTATATTATAATCTATATAATTCTTTATATAATTCTATATATTCTCCAAAAACTATTGATGTAGTAAATTACCAATATATATATTTTTCTGATTACAATTCTTTATTCCCAAAAATTCCTATGACCCCTAACAAAACTCCATTCCTGTTCCAATCCTATGTTAAAATATAATTGTATTGCAATCCACCTTAAACCAAAAAATCAGTCCTTAATTTGTACACGTATGTTAAACCACAGCTCTCTGATCATCCTAATTGCTCTTCTCTGGACCCATACTGATAGGTCTGTGTCCTTCTTACCTTAAGAGGCCCTACTACAGGCCTCATGAGAGCAGTATATAGGCAAATTATCACCTCCTTTGCTCTGCTAGTCATACTGCTTTTGATGCAGCCAAAGATACTGGATTTCTGGGCTGCAAGCAGACATGGTTGGCTCACACTGAGCTTCTCAGCAACAAACACAGTAGATTAAAGAGTATTCCTATTCAAAATGACCTCAGACCTAAGAACCATTTTAGCAG
>NW_011256514.1:0-538 GCF_000146605.3 Meleagris gallopavo
ACTATTTTAATGGGTCAGAAGCTGAAATACATTTCTGATTCAGCCAGCTTTGGGTCTCCAGCTCTAACACCATGCTGAGGATTGGAAAATTAAACCAAATAACTTAGGGACAGTAAAAACAAAAAGGTAAAAGTAATGAAATTTGATTTTGAAACTTTATTACTATTATTTTTAGTGTAAAGAAGATAGTGATGATGCATCCAGAGGTTTTTCTTAGGATCTATTGGGAAAGTGGCTAAATTACATGAGACAATTGTGAGGAAGAGGATGAACACAGGAGATGTGCCAAAGGCAACTCTTCAGGGCATGGTCTCCCTTTTAACCCCTTCTAACCTCCTTTCACGGTATGACAGCCTCAGGAAAAGGAACATGAACTGCTTTATATCAGAAATATATCTCAGTATTCTGAAGTCCATGCATGAAATAATGGTGTATCAAAGCCTACCACAACTTAAAAGCTATGGCTCCAGTAATTATAAACCATGGATCTTTTGTTTTCTCATTTTCGGTCTTTTATGATTTTATACTCTTTCCATAA
>NW_011256515.1:0-529 GCF_000146605.3 Meleagris gallopavo
GCCCACTGCTGGCTTGTGTCCAGCTCCCACCCACCAGTACTCCCAGGCCTTATGGAGCAGGACTACGCTCAGTCCTTTCATCCCCTAGCATGTTTTGGTGGTGGCTGTTCCCTCATCCCAGCTACTGACCCTGCACTTGGATTTGTGGCCACTGCTCAGCCTGTTGAGGTCTCTGTGGATGGCATCCCGTCCCTCTGCTGTGTCACTGCACCCCACTAGCTTGGTGTCCTTAGGGTGCACTCAACCCCACTGTTGATGTCCCTGATGAAGGGGAAACCCAGATGCTTGTACAAACTGGGCGTAGAAGCCCTTGGGAGCAGCCCTGCGGAGGACTCGGGGATCCTGGTGGACAAAGAGCTGGACATAAGCCAGTAGTGCGCACTTGCAGCCCAGAAGGCCAACTGTATCCTGGGCTGCATTCAAAGAGGAGCGACCAGCAGGGAGAGGGAGGTGATTGTCCCCCTCGACTCGGCTCTGGTGTGCGGGCCCCCATGTGCAGCACTGCGTCCAGGCCTGGGGCTCCAGCACA
>NW_011256516.1:0-506 GCF_000146605.3 Meleagris gallopavo
TTGGAGCAGGTCCAGAGAAGGGCCACGAAGATGATCAGAGGGCTGGAGCACCTCTCTTAGAAAGAAATGTTGAGGGAACTGGGATTGTTTCTGTGGGAGAAGAGAAAGCTCTGGAGATAGCTCATGACAGCCTTCCAAGACTCGAAGGGAGCGCATAAGCAGGAGGGGGAACCGGCTGTTTAGGAGGGTGGATAGCGATAGGACAAGGGGAAATGGTTTTCAAGTGAGACAGGGGAGGTTTAGGTTGGTTATTAGGAGGCAGCTTTTCACGCACAGGGTGGTGGCGCACTGGAATGTGTGCTTGAGAGTCACTTCCAGGATGATCTGCTCCATGATCCGTGACCAGCACAGAGGTGAGACTGACATGCTGGTAGTTCCCCGCGTCACACTTTCTATCCTTCCTAAGAGGTGTGCTGTCACCTTTTTTCTCCTCAGCAGGGACTTGACCTGACTGCCTCGACTTGTGAAATACCATGGGAGAGTGGCTCGGTGACTGCAGCGGTGAA
>NW_011256517.1:0-500 GCF_000146605.3 Meleagris gallopavo
AGGGACACGATGGGAGTCCCTTTAGCAGTGAAGATCGGAGTGTTGGCCACAACATCAGTAGGTCATGTACCTATTACTGGAGGGACTACTGAGCCTCCCATCTCCAACCATCTCCCCCAAGGTGCAAGTAGGCCACACCACCTGGATCCTACCTGCACCTTCCAAGGCCATTTCATTCTATGGGTGCCAGGATCTAAGTTCTCAGGGCAGGGAGCAGAAGATTATTCTCGTTAGCTATCTGGGGTCTTACCTGATGATCAGTGCCCATCATTTGGATCTAAGTGGGGTGGCCCACGTTGTCTGCAACATTCTCAGGGCACTGGGTCTGCCGTCTCGGGGTCTTTCATTCAGGTCCCGCAAGGTTTCATACAGTCTCTTTGTCCACCCCTGCAGGGACTGGGAGTCTGTCTTCAGGGCAGCCTTAAGAATACCGTTATGACGTTCGATGAGACCTGCTCCCATTGGATTATATGGCAGGTGGAATCGCCATTGGATGTGAT
>NW_011256518.1:0-589 GCF_000146605.3 Meleagris gallopavo
CTAGAGTTTGCAGATTCAAAATCAAGCCTAAGAATAGCCAGACCTGAAGACTTTTCAGGAAATACGACAATGAAAGATAACATTAAATAAAGTAAATAACCCAATACAGCCACGTTATTTAAATTGGCCTTGAAGCTATCAGTGTCTAACTACTGTTATTTTAGAGTTGTGCCTCTCTCTAGCAGCCACCAATTTACTCAGCCAGCCATTACAAACCTTAATTTTCATAACTATGCAAGGGCTGATCCAAAAGGAATGCCTCCTATTTTATAATGCTGGCCACAGCGTCACAGGTGGACACAGCAGAGGTTGAACCTTCCTGCCAGCACTCAGTTCATTTTGTAGCCAGGCGACAGATGGCAGCAGAGGCCAGGATGACAGCACAGCACCTGACGTGGAGGTGCACACGGAGCACAGGGCTGTCACTGAACTCCTCCGCACTGAACAGAGCATTTATGAAGACCAACACGTGGATGTGAGCGCAGTGAGGCTTCAGCAGTGGCAACAGCGATGCAAAAGACAAACCACCCAACAGCCAGATTGTTTTTCTTTTAACTAAGCACAGCATGCAGGCACTCGTTCAACACTG
>NW_011256519.1:0-523 GCF_000146605.3 Meleagris gallopavo
ATCCCCAACCACCACCTCTACAGGGACAGGAGGTGACACAGCCACTCCTGGGCGGCACCAGGGGTACCCAAATGGGGTTCAGACCCACCTGGGGGTGCAGGTGTGGGAGTCACCTCCAGAGTCACGTTATTGCCAAGGGGTGAGGACACAAAGGGGTAAGCCCAGGGGCGGTAGGAGCACCTGTAGGTGCCGCTGTCAGCTGGGGTCACCCCAAAGATGGTGAAGGTGGCTGTGCCCACCACATGGAGGTGCTGGCGCTGGATGGGGGCTGAGCAGCCGTCCTTGTGCAGGAGGAAGGTGGCCCCCATAGTCCTTGTTCCAGCACTGGATGGTGACATTGGTCCCTATCTCCACACATTCCTCAGGGCTCAGGGAAATGCTGGGAGGCAGGAAATGTCGATCCGCATGAACGGAGGGTACAGCTGTGGGACACGGTCCTGTTGGGAGTCAACCAGAGCCACCTGCTGTCCCCACGGGCCCCGACCACCCTCGTCAGCACCAGCTCCACAGGATCACTCTCCTT
>NW_011256520.1:0-484 GCF_000146605.3 Meleagris gallopavo
CTTCGGTGTCATGGAACTTTACTCCAGAACACCTGAAAGACCCTGAAATTTAAACAGATATTTGAGACAGGAATGTCGCGGCTCAGGAAGATCTGAGGAGGCCCAAATTATTTGGGCCTGGCTAATGCTTACCGGGCCTTATTCAATACTATCCTGGAGAGGGAGAGAGTTTGTGAAATTGAAAAGGAGAGTCTCAGGGAAACAGTGCAAAATGAGCGAGAGAGTCTCCTGGTCGAGAGAAACAGCCTCCAATCTGAGAGAGATGCCCTCCGAATTGAGAGAGACTCCCTGCAATCCAAACTCAACAGTCTTCAATCTCAACAAGACACCCTCCAATCTGAGCTAGATACTCTCATAATCGAACGAGACAGGCTCCGAGCTGAACTGGAGGATGAGAGCATTGGAACTGACCAACCTGATCAACTACAAGAAGCACCACAATTGATGTCACTTGCCCCTGTAAGAGGACGGAAAATGAAACGAA
>NW_011256521.1:0-508 GCF_000146605.3 Meleagris gallopavo
AAATGTCAAAGCTGGCCACCATACCATTACATCCTGCTGTCAGGCAGAGACTATACGCTGCCATCCAGTATAGCAATGAGAACCACTCAATAATAGATTGGTTAATGGCAGCGTGCCGGATGGTCTGGCCAAATAAAACAGATATTCCCCTAAACATAGGACTATGGTCCTCCATGGAGGACCTTCAAAACTACATTCGCGACTTAGGCATGAGAGAAGCAATATATGAAGACTCGTAGGATAGCCCGGATATGATCCAGTTCTCGGCGGGCATGCGAGATTTAATTTTACAAGAGGCCCCTTCCCACCTATATGGGACCTTGGTTTCGATATTAAACCCTCTGGTGACCTCGGAAACCGTAGTTCAGCAGGCTGCTCGGATAGTTGCTGATCTGGGGGAGACAGAACGCCTACGGACCAGGCGCAACATTCGCATGTTAGAAGAAGCTGAGGTCCTGCCGGTGACTAAACCAAGACGCCGGCTATTCGAGCTCCTCGATCGGGACCC
>NW_011256522.1:0-441 GCF_000146605.3 Meleagris gallopavo
GCCAGGAGCTGCTCCTGCAGACCGGGCGGATCACGCTGCTTGTGCTCAGCCACCGCCGCTTCTCACAGCCCAGCAGTGCCCTGCTGCAACGATGGAGGACGGCTCAGTCTACAGGCACAATTCAGTTGCTTAAGTATGTTCTGCTATCTACAACGTCCCGTGGGATCTCCTACCCGCCTCCAGCTGCCACTCTGCCTGAAAACAGGTTTACAGAGGCCCTGTGTCCTGCAGGCCAGGCTCATAGGGATGTCCTGACTGCATCAGGGTGCCTCAAAATAGCAGCAGACACCACATCAACGTGACTGCATCAAGCTTTGGGATCTCCGTCTGAGCAGAGCTCTGAGCTCCCATTACAGCTGTGGAGATCGGGCCAGCGGGGACTGGTGGGGTAGTTTGCCCATCCACACGCTGTTATCTCTGAGTGCCTTGCTCCTGCCAAAA
>NW_011256523.1:0-475 GCF_000146605.3 Meleagris gallopavo
CATCAAGCTTTGGGATCTCCGTCTGAGCAGAGCTCTGAGCTCCCATTACAGCTGTGGAGATCGGGTCAGCGGGGACTGGTGGGGTAGTTTGCCCATCCACACGCTGTTATCTCTGAGTGCCTTGCTCCTGCCAAAGGGAGCGGTCTGGACTGATGTCAGTGGAAGGGGCTCAGCTACCGCGGCATTTGCCACCAAGAGGTACATGAGCAACCAGTCAGATTAGCTTGGCAGACGTGCAGTGGCCGCTTATCGTCTGCTCACGTCCCTGACCCAGTGGAGCCAAGCGGAATTGCCTGAACGCAAGGAAATATTACTTGAATTCACTGGCTTCAGCACAACATTTTGGGAGGATTTTGCTGGGGCCCAGAGGCCCTCAAGTGACAGATTAGCTTGCACACCTCTGCCCTGCTGAACCTCAAAGCGGAACCAGAAGAAAACAACCGCAATTCCCCTCGCCTTGTACAGCTGATGGTGC
>NW_011256524.1:0-500 GCF_000146605.3 Meleagris gallopavo
TACCTTATCAGTGTTTGGGGCTAGGAGTCAGAGGAGGGCTTTCTTCTTACAATGATCCGTAGGGGATCATCTGAACCTGCCAGTCCTCACAGTCTGAGGCTGGATTGGTGAGTCCTTTAACTTGTGTATTATGAGGCCAACATTTTTCAGTGGTTTGAACAACTGTCTCTGTGATCAGCAGAACTTGGAAGGGTCTGTCCCACTAGGGCTGAAGTTTAGCTTCTATCCAAGACTGGATCAATATCCAGTCTCCAGGTTGGAAGTTGTGGATGGCAAACTCTAGTGGCATGGCTTGGGCCAACAGTCCTTGGTGTGTGAGAGAAGGTAAAGATAACAAGTATATAGTTTTTGAAAATACATCTTAGTTTCAAACTGAAGAATTCCATCCCTTCTCAGTAGGGAAAGTTCTGATTCTTAGCAGTGCTAGGGGTAAGCATTTAGTCCATGGGAGCTTAGTTTCCAAAACCACTTTTGACAGATGTTTCTTTAATGTCTGATTC
>NW_011256525.1:0-318 GCF_000146605.3 Meleagris gallopavo
CAGTTCCAATAGGCACTGGCAGCTAGAAAAATTAATTGAAATGCAAGTCATGATTGCAAATCTTCCTCAGAGCAAGAGGCTACGTTCTGGACTCTGGTAGAACAGTTCACAGGGGCTTTCATTACAGAAAGACAGAAGTGGTGTTTTGTTCCTTGTCTTTTTTTTTTTTTCCCTTCTTCCTCTGGGGAAAAGCCTCTGTTAAAAGTAATGTAGAGGACAATTCACACAAGCAGTAATTCTGCTTGGAAACTATCAACACTAAGAAGATAGTGGGAAAAAGCTATTTTGTTTACATCAGTGTTGTCATTTGCAGAAGTC
>NW_011256526.1:0-330 GCF_000146605.3 Meleagris gallopavo
GGGTCCTGATGGATGAAAACCTTCACAAGAGCCAGCAGTGTGCTCTTGCAGCTCAGAATGCAAATGGTATCCTGGGCTCCATCAGAAGAGGACAGGGAGGTGATTGTCACCATCTACTCTGCTCTTGTGAGGCCCCATCTGCAGAACTGTGTCCAGCTCTGCAGCTCCCAATACAACAAAGACAGGGAGCTGTTGGAGAGGGTCCAGAGGAGAGCCACGAAGGTGATCAGGGGTTGGAGCACCTCCCCTACGAAGACAGGCTGAGGGAGCAGGGCTTGTTCAGCCTGGAGAAAAGAAGGCTGCAGGTGACCTCATTGCAGCCTTTCAATA
>NW_011256527.1:0-477 GCF_000146605.3 Meleagris gallopavo
TCCCTGGAGGTGTTCAAAGCCAGGTTGGATGGGGCCCTGGGCAGCCTGGTCTAGTGTTAAATGGGGAGGTTGGTGGCCCTGCCTGTGGCAGGGGGGTTGGAGATTCATGATCCTTGAGTTCCGTTCCAACCACGGCTATTCTGTGATTCTACAGAATGGTCAGTCACAGCCCCCGAGGAAGAAAATATTTTTCATCTCCTCTGAAACCTTTAACATTATGAAAGTTTTCTCTCTACACAGGCGGGTTCTCTCCATCTCCTTCTGCAAGGTCTAAGGATAGCTCTGTATTTTATTTTATTTTCTACTTTCCCATCAGTTACACTGCATGGAGGAGCAGAGACTGCTGCTGTAGTTGCTTCCAACTTTGAGAGTGTGAAACCTAGAAAATGAATCCAACTTAACACAATATGATTGCAACTGAGTGGGAAAAAATGAGGGTCGAAATTTAATGAACAGGCAGGAAAAGAGAAAAACATT
>NW_011256528.1:0-529 GCF_000146605.3 Meleagris gallopavo
ATGCCTCCTATTTATAATGCTGGCCACAGCGTCACAGGTGGACACAGCAGAGGTTGAACCTTCCTGCCAGCACTCAGTTCATTTTGTAGCCAGGCGACAGATGGCAGCAGAGGGCCAGGATGACAGCACAGCACCTGACGTGGAGGTGCGCACGGAGCACAGGGCTGTCACTGAACTCCTCCGCACTGAACAGAGCATTTATGAAGACCAACACGTGGATGTGAGCGCAGTGAGGCTTCAGCAGTGGCAACAGCGATGCAAAAGACAAACCACCCAAACAGCCAGATTGTTTTTCTTTTAACCTAAGCACAGCATGCAGGCACTCGTTCAACACTGGAAAAAAGCATAGCTAATGGTGGTAACCGTGTTGAAAACAGAGTTTGTAGCTGAGAATTCACTCTATGTATCTGTTGTCATTTCTATGGAAATAAATAGGAGGCATTCCTTTCAGAGCAATCTACGTACATCATCAATGAGCCATCATCCTAGTAATGCAGTAATACTAATAATAGGAACAAGAAAAAAACAG
>NW_011256529.1:0-520 GCF_000146605.3 Meleagris gallopavo
AACGGGCTGGCACCAGCCGTGGAGCCTAAAGCCAAGTCCTGAAAGGCTGGCTCCAGCCACGGCGGAAGCACGGCCAGAGAGGCCGGCACCAGGCCTGGGGCCCAAAGCCACACCTACAGCCCGAGAGGCCGGCACCAGGCCTGGGGCCCAAAGCCAGAGGCAGAGGCCAGCACCGGCCCTGGGGCACCGATGTGGGTTCCTGTTGGTTTCTGCTGCTTCCTAGAGGACTTCATTGACCGCTCTGAGGCCATACTGGTCCTTACTGGTTGTTACTTAGCCATATTGCACTTTTCTGGTCCATACTGGTGTGCACTCCTCCCAGTTCCCACCAATTCCTCTGGGACTCCACTGATCTCTATGAGGCCATATTGCGTTTTAATTGGGCTGCACAAGAGTCATCTTCACTTCTGTTACTTTAGTTCAATTAACCCCCATTCATTCAATTAACCCCATTTATCCCATTGGTGACCCTGGTGTTGGTTTCCTAAAATTTGGATGTAGGAGGTGACCACTCGCTTTG
>NW_011256530.1:0-466 GCF_000146605.3 Meleagris gallopavo
CCTTCATGTCAGACCTTAAAAGGAAGCAGAGTGCAGACTTGGTAGAGTGCAACTTGTGCCTCACTGCTCCGTGCATGGCTTGGTGTGCCAAACCCAGCAGGTGTTTCAGCAGACCGTGCTGAAGTCACGGCAGAGAGCTCAGCTGGGGACAGGGACGGTCAGCACACTTGTGTGGGAAAAGGGGACCTGGGGGCACTTGCTGACGGAAGCCATGGCAGTCAGACACAAGCTGCAGCTAGTGATGAGCAGGCAGTTCTTGCAGCCAGCTGACTTCCAAGCATTGCCTTCCTCAAGAGACTACTTGCGTGGCAGCAGAAAGCTGGGAAAATGCTTCTTCCTCATGATTTTTCACTTGTTGATACTTTCTGTAGGGTTCCTGTCCAAAAGGAGGACTCAGGAATCAAGGCAGCTGAAGATTGCAGTGCTGTAAGGGATGTCAAGTAAGCATCCATTTGGAGTGCAGCAA
>NW_011256531.1:0-463 GCF_000146605.3 Meleagris gallopavo
ATCTCATCTGGAGTGTTCACGGTCACGGATCTGAGGATCGTGGGTGAACTGTGGGTTTGTATTTCAAATCAGCACACGGAAGGGAACTGTAAATCCCGGGGATTAAGACCCCAAGCAACACGCAATGAGAACAGTCCCGGGAAGAACAGACAGAAAGCCTCGTTAGAAAGACAGTGCACCTAACCCAGATGCCTGTTGTGTGCCTGTACCTCTCATGGGTGTCATGTCATGGTCTGTAGCTCCCTCCTGCCTTTCTGCAAGGCTGCGCTTCAGAGGAAGGCCACTGGCATCAGCTTCTGACAGAAAGGAACAAGAAAGACATGAAGAGCATCTCTTTGGAGGAAGACTTGAGCACAATCAGACACAAATTTCTGGTCTTCAAGCATAGTTTCTTCCAGTGCCTTTCTGCTGATTCAACACTGTCCCATTTCTGCAGTCAGCACAGATCTGCAGCATCCTTCCT
>NW_011256532.1:0-503 GCF_000146605.3 Meleagris gallopavo
AAATGTGGTACAGGCGGCCAGGACGTGCCCCTGTACAAGCGGAACTGTTGACCCAGGATAGAAACACGGCCTGTATTTTGCCCTGGAGGGCAGACCTTCCCCTCTTGCTACCTCTGAAACATCTGTATTTCTCCCCGTGAGTCTTTGAGCCTTCAGGATCCCCGGAAGGAATGAAATGTCATCAAAACGTTCCAGTGTTACTGTCAGATCATGTGTAACACCCGGCGATGGTCTGCATGGGACTGATGGAACATTGGACGGATCTGCACCTCATGACCGTATGCCTCCGGTAACATCATCGAGCGCTGGCCCATAGAAGGATGTCAACTTTTCACCCATCGTCACTCATCTTGAAATTTACCAACGTGTGGCGATGAAATTGTATAAGCGTCACGGTGTATCGGATCTCTGTATTAGGGAAAGCTCACCCTTTTAGTCAACCTAATCATTGGTTCACGCCGTGAAGGGTGGAATGTATGGGCTGCTGAATCACGGCCTGAAGC
>NW_011256533.1:0-497 GCF_000146605.3 Meleagris gallopavo
TCTGAGAGAGATGCCCTCCGAATTGAGAGAGACTCCCCTGCAAATCCAAACTCAACAGTCTTCAATCTCAACAAGACACCCTCCAATCTGAGCTAGATACTCTCATCATCGAACGAGACAGGCTCCAAGCTGAACTGGAGGATGAGAGCATTGGAACTGACCAACCTGATCAACTACAGGAAGCACCACAATTGATGTCAGTTGCCCTGTAAGAGGACGGAAAATGAAACGAATCTCGACTCAATTAGAAGAGAAGAAAGAAGAGGACAGAGGTCCAGAGGGGTGGCTCCAAGATCCACAAGAAGCACCCCTAAGTCCAGGGGAGGGGCCCTCAGTAAGACCACGGTCACCGACGCCAATGAGGGCAACAAGAAGTCCCGAAAGAGTAAGAGGTGAGCAAGATATCGTTACCATTGTTGATCGATCTCTGAAAATGAATGAAATTCGAAGTCTGAGAAAAGACTTTTCATGTCACCCAAATGAGCCTATTGCCACTT
>NW_011256534.1:0-699 GCF_000146605.3 Meleagris gallopavo
ATCGAACGAGACAGGCTCCAAGCTGAACTGGAGGATGAGAGCATTGGAACTGACCAACCTGATCAACTACAGGAAGCACCACAATTGATGTCAGTTGCCCTGTAAGAGGACGGAAAATGAAACGAATCTCGACTCAATTAGAAGAGAAGAAAGAAGAGGACAGAGGTCCAGAGGGGTGGCTCCAAGATCCACAAGAAGCACCCCTAAGTCCAGGGGAGGGGCCCTCAGTAAGACCACGGTCACCGATGCCAATGAGGGCAACAAGAAGTCCCGAAAGAGTAAGAGGTGAGCAAGATATCGTTACCATTGTTGATCGATCTCTGAAAATGAATGAAATTCGAAGTCTGAGAAAAGACTTTTCATGTCACCCAAATGAGCCTATTGCCACTTGGTTACTTCGATGTTGGGACAATGGGGCCAACAGTGTGTGGCTGGATAGTAGAGAAGCTCGCCAACTGGGTGGCATTGCTAGGGACTCAGCCATTGACAGAGGTATTAGTACATGCCAGAACCAGACCTTTACCCTCTGGAAGCAGATGTTGTTAGCTGTAAAAGAAGATACCCCCTTCAAAGATGATCTGATGCCTGAGAAAAAGAAATGGGCTGATATGGAAGAAGGCATCTGTTATTTAAGAGAACATGCTGTGGTGGAAATGCTACATAGCCCCAATTTCATTCCTGACGAGCCAGACCAAGAGC
>NW_011256535.1:0-456 GCF_000146605.3 Meleagris gallopavo
TCAGGAGACACTTCTCTACAGAAAGGGCTGCTAAGCACTGCAATGGGCTGCACAGGGAGGTGGTTGAGTCACCATCCCTGGCTGTGCTTAAAAGCCCTTTGGATGTGGTGCTCAGGACATGGTTTAGCAGAGGGCTGTTAGAGTTAGGGTAGGATGGTTGGGTCGTGCTTGGACTCGATGATCTTTAAGGTCTTTTCCAAGCTGAGTGATTCTAAGATTCTATGATTCTATTCTGTGATCCATAGTAGACCTGTGAAAACAGTGAAGTCATCTTCACTTCCTTTGTTTTTCTTCCAAAGAAGCCCTGAAATGTTCTGTTCTGTTTCAGATGTCATGCTGTGTCACACCAACGTAACTCCATTCTAAAATCTGCTTTGTAGGATCCCTGAAATTAGAAGGCACCACTTTGAACACCTCCTGGACAGATTAACTGTGCTTATCTCTGATACACCTGCC
>NW_011256536.1:0-488 GCF_000146605.3 Meleagris gallopavo
CAGTGCGTCACCACCCTGTGCGTGAAAAGCTGCGTCCTAAGAACCAACCTAAACCTCCCCTGTCTCACTTGAAAACCATTTCCCCTTGTCCTATCGCTATCCACCCTCCTAAACAGCCGTTGCCCCCTCCTGCTTATGCGCTCCCTTCGAGTCTTGGAAGGCTGTCATGAGCTATCTCCAGAGCTTTCTCTTCTCCCACAGAAACAATCCCAGTTCCCTCAACATTTCTTTCTAAGGGAGGTGCTCCAGCCCTCTGATCATCTTCGTGGCCCTTCTCTGGACCTGCTCCAAAAGCTACACATCATTCCTGTGCTGGAGCCCCAGGCCTGGACGCAGTGCTGCACATGGGGCCGCACCAGAGCCGAGTCGAGGGGGACAATCCACCTCCCTCTCCCTGCTGGTCGCTCCTCTTTGAATGCAGCCCAGGATACAGTTGGCCTTCTGGGCTGCAAGTGCACACTACTGGCTTATGTCCAGCTCTTTGTCCA
>NW_011256537.1:0-473 GCF_000146605.3 Meleagris gallopavo
GTTCCCTCAACATTTCTTTCTAAGAGAGGTGCTCCAGCCCTCTGATCATCTTCGTGGCCCTTCTCTGGACCTGCTCCAAAAGCTCCACATCATTCCTGTGCTGGAGCCCCAGGCCTGGACGCAGTGCTGCACATGGGGCCGCACCAGAGCCGAGTCGAGGGGGACAATCCACCTCCCTCTCCCTGCTGGTCGCTCCTCTTTGAATGCAGCCCAGGATACAGTTGGCCTTCTGGGCTGCAAGTGCACACTACTGGCTTATGTCCAGCTCTTTGTCCACCAGGATCCCCGAGTCCTCCGCAGGGCTGCTCCCAAGGGCTTCTACGCCCAGTTTGTACAAGCATCTGGGTTTCCCCTTCATCAGGGACATCAACAGTGGGGTTGAGTGCACCCTAAGGACACCAAGCTGTGGGCTGCAGTGACACAGCAGAGGGACGGGATGCCATCCACAGAGACCTCAACAGGCTGAGCAGTGG
>NW_011256538.1:0-448 GCF_000146605.3 Meleagris gallopavo
GGGCCGTGGGGACGCAGCCCGACTTCTTGCCCCCGGCGCTGCTCAGTTTTGGTCCCCATCTCTGCCCACCCACCTGCTCCCGGTGCTCGCCACGGAGCAGCACAGGTCTCCCGGAAACACACGGCCATCAGGAGGAGGAGGAAAACAAGGCGGGCAGGGGCCATGGCCCCCCCACACTCGCACCACGCTTCCACCACCGCTGCTGCAGCCACAGTGAGCGTCGCACAGAGCGATGCCTGCGGCACAGCACAGCGTCACAGCCAGGCCTTGTGAGCTCACGGCACAGCACAGCCAGAGGACGGGGCGCTGTGACCTCACGGCTCTGCGATGCCGGCTGGAGGCTCCCCGCGGGCTGCTCCTCTTGTGATGCACTGCACCGGGGCCAGTGCTTACATCACAGGAACACAGAACAGTGGAACGGGTTGGGTCGGAAGGGACAGTAAAGAAC
>NW_011256539.1:0-484 GCF_000146605.3 Meleagris gallopavo
AGCAAAGAAAAACAAACCAAAAACCACATGACATGTCATTAGCTGCGCTATAGAGCTCTGTGAGCAATGGCACAGGTTCCGTATTTACCTACCTGTTCACCTCTTACGACCCTGCAGGTGTGAGAGGACCTCCGGAGGATCGGCCGGTCTCTCACGGCAGAGACGTTCCAGGTCTCCTGTCCTGTATCCTCCCAAGCTTATACACTGCAGCACAAAAACACAAAAACCCACTCAGACACAGCAAAGACTCCCATCGCTTCCAGTGTTTGTGCTACAGCAGAACACGGCACAGAGCACAGATAGAATTCTCACTTTGAGGCCAGCCATGACAGAAGAGCCACAGCTGAACCTCTGCAGGCTTCCAGCGCTGAAGGGCCGTTGGGGAAGTCACGGGACAACTGCCTCGCTCTGCCCTCAGCACTTCACTCTAACTCACACACCAGCCAAAACCTCCTCGGATTTCCTTCCTTATCCATGCCTAACA
>NW_011256540.1:0-501 GCF_000146605.3 Meleagris gallopavo
ACCCTGCAGGTGTGAGAGGACCTCCGGAGGATCGGCCGGTCTCTCACGGCAGAGACGTTCCAGGTCTCCTGTCCTGTATCCTCCCAAGCTTATACACTGCAGCACAAAACACAAAACCCACTCAGACACAGCAAAGACTCCCATCGCTTCCAGTGTTTGTGCTACAGCAGAACACGGCACAGAGCACAGATAGAATTCTCACTTTGAGGCCAGCCATGACAGAAGAGCCACAGCTGAACCTCTGCAGGCTTCCAGCGCTGAAGGGCCGTTGGGGAAGTCACGGGACAACTGCCTCGCTCTGCCCTCAGCACTTCACTCTAACTCACACACCAGCCAAACCTCCTCGGATTTCCTTCCTTATCCATGCCTAACAGATCCTCGTGTGGAACAGCCTCCTCGAGTCCGCCTGCATTCTACTCTGAGGAGGCCCACACTTCCGCGGACGATACAAACGTTGAGGACATAACAGGATACCTCGAACATTATTTATTTATTCCAAAG
>NW_011256541.1:0-538 GCF_000146605.3 Meleagris gallopavo
TACACTGCAGCACAAAACACAAAACCCACTCAGACACAGCAAAGACTCCCATCGCTTCCAGTGTTTGTGCTACAGCAGAACACGGCACAGAGCACAGATAGAATTCTCACTTTGAGGCCAGCCATGACAGAAGAGCCACAGCTGAACCTCTGCAGGCTTCCAGCGCTGAAGGGCCGTTGGGGAAGTCACGGGACAACTGCCTCGCTCTGCCCTCAGCACTTCACTCTAACTCACACACCAGCCAAACCTCCTCGGATTTCCTTTCCTTATCCATGCCTAACAGATCCTCGTGTGGAACAGCCTCCTCGAGTCCGCCTGCATTCTACTCTGAGGAGGCCCACACTTCCGCGGACGATACAAACGTTGAGGACATAACAGGATACCTCGAACATTATTTATTTATTCCAAAGAAAATGTCTCCTATGGCTGAAATGATGTATTCCTAACTGAAAGCCATAGAGAGTCACGTAATCATAGAGTTTAGTTTGTATTAAAAAGAACCGCTGTACATAGTTTCATACAATCACAGAATGGTTTG
>NW_011256542.1:0-640 GCF_000146605.3 Meleagris gallopavo
CACCCAGTTGGCGAGCTTCTCTACTATCCAGCCACACACTGTTGGCCGCATTGTCCCAACATCGAAGTAACCAAGTGGCAATAGGCTCATTTGGGTGACATGAAAAGTCTTTTCTCAGACTTCGAATTTCATTCATTTTCAGAGATCGATCAACAATGGTAACGATATCTTGCTCACCTCTTACTCTTTCGGGACTTCTTGTTGCCCTCATTGGCGTCGGTGACCGTGGTCTTACTGAGGGCCCCTCCCCTGGACTTAGGGTGCTTCTTGTGGATCTTGGAGCCACCCCTCTGGACCTCTGTCCTCTTCTTTCTTCTCTTCTAATTGAGTCGAGATTCGTTTCATTTTCCGTCCTCTTACAGGGGCAACTGACATCAATTGTGGTGCTTCCTGTAGTTGATCAGGTTGGTCAGTTCCAATGCTCTCATCCTCCAGTTCAGCTTGGAGCCTGTCTCGTTCGATGATGAGAGTATCTAGCTCAGATTGGAGGGTGTCTTGTTGAGATTGAAGACTGTTGAGTTTGGATTGCAGGGAGTCTCTCTCAATTCGGAGGGCATCTCTCTCAGATTGGAGGCTGTTTCTCTCGACCAGGAGACTCTCTCGCTCATTTTGCACTGTTTCCCTGAGACCCTCCTTTTCA
>NW_011256543.1:0-511 GCF_000146605.3 Meleagris gallopavo
ACAGGCTGCCCAAGGATGTTGTACCTCCTATCTTAACTCCTAATGCTTTCTCATGAGAATGCACCCTGCGCTGCCGCACTAGTTATGCTCGTACACAGCCTCATGTCTGCCCTGCTCTCGCAGCCATTCCCAACAATTCCCCCTTTTCTTTTTGTCACAAGCATAACTTTCTGTGTGACTTTGTCAATACTCCTCATTATACAACTATATACTAAAAGTAGTAAAAGCACAACTAGAATAAGCAATAGCCAACGCAAGCCTTCTTTGATTAATGCTGTGAGCCACGGGGACAGTCCTCCAAATAGGGATTTTAGCCAATCATCAAATGGGTTTTTGTCAATTTGAATCTTTTGCGTATGTCTCTTTAACCATTGAAGTTGTTCATGTATGGACTGACTATGGTCCGAAAGGTTAAAGCAACACATCCCCTCAAAGTCCTCACAGCCATGCCCTTGTACTAAAACAGAAAGTCAATTGCCGCGCGATTTTGTAGCAAAGCATGCCTAAGACT
>NW_011256544.1:0-518 GCF_000146605.3 Meleagris gallopavo
GAGTATGGATGAACACAGTTAAAGGAATTAAATCCATGATTTTGGCTCCATTTGATGCGGTGAGAATATTAAGGTGCCCTGTAGGTCATCTGAAAGTTATATAATCTGGAAGTGGCACATTTTTATGTAGCAAAAAATCTCAGGAAGACACGTTTCTGTAAGAAAAAGGCTCACTGTCTCTGTCCACTGCTCTGTTAATCTTGACTCCTTCCTGATATCCAAATAACACGGTAAATCTCCTGCAGAATAAAGCTGATCTATAAAAAATTAGAATTAGGCTGACCTGGAAATATTTAGTTTTTACAAGTTGCGTTGTCAGAACAGGACAGGAATAATTAGGCTAAAGGGCAAGAAGGATGGGAAACCATGACATAGAGATCACAACAATAAATAATCTCTGTCACAAAAACAGTCTCATGGAGGGAGGTTGATCCTGATGTGGGAATCAAATGTTTTTCTGCATTAGACTAAGTTAAATAGTTAGCAATATACTTGTATAGCTAGCAACAGTTTATATC
>NW_011256545.1:0-575 GCF_000146605.3 Meleagris gallopavo
GCAGCGGTGGACACGGGCACGCAAACGGAAGACACTCACCTGCTCCATCTCCAAAGAATGAGCTGCATTTGGAGCTGAAGAGGACGCCTGTGTGGTTCAAGAGGAATTTCCGCAACGGCCGACTTGGATCTGCAACTCCATGAAGGCAGCTCTTCTGCTGGCGCAGGCAGACTCGCGTCTGCTGCGCTCTGAAGAAAAGGCAGATGACGTCATGTTGGAATACAAGGAAAACTACTCAGAGCAGCAGCTGTGGAGCAAGAGAAACAGCTGAGAACCAAGAACACCTCTAGAAGAAGAGAAAAAAGCCACAGGAACGGCTCACGGCTCTGACTGGAGAAGCGCCCGCACGCACGGTTAAGGAGCGCCTGCAGAACACTCTGGGAGGAGCAGCCCTCCTGGCTGATGCCTGCTTGCCAGCAGCCACTCTGCAGCTTTTCTCAAAGGGTGCAGCACACTGATCCCTTCTGAAAGTCACGTTTCTCTGCGGTTCTTTTCCTGTTGCTTGTCTTAGTCAATAAGTAACTGCACTGCACTTATTCTACATCCTGCTTGCAGAGGCTCATTCGGCGCAGCCT
>NW_011256546.1:0-530 GCF_000146605.3 Meleagris gallopavo
TGGGGACATGGACGGTCAGCACACTTGTGTGGGAAAAGGGGACCTGGGGGCACTTGCTGACGGAAGCCATGGCAGTCAGACACAAGCTGCAGCTAGTGATGAGCAGGCAGTTGTTGCAGCCAGCTGACTTCCAAGCATTGCCTTCCTCAAGAGACTACTTGCGTGGCAGCAGAAAGCTGGGAAAATGCTTCTTCCTCATGATTTTTCACTTGTTGATACTTTCTGTAGGGTTCCTGTCCAAAAGGAGGACTCAGGAATCAAGGCAGCTGAAGATTGCGGTGCTGTAAGGGATGTCAAGTAAGCATCCATTTGGAGTGCAGCAAGGGGCAGTGAGAAGTGAACTGTGCGTTTGTGTTTGGGCTGTCCAAGTAGCATCTTTCTGTTTTCTGGGGGGACATGGGCTTACTGGACAATACTTCTGCTGCCTGCTGGTGTCTGTGAAATCAACACATGATCTGTTGTTGTAGGGACAAAACCTGTACATCTGTGGAATGGTGCGGGGCAAGGCGGGAAACGGAAAGCCTCCGCAG
>NW_011256547.1:0-469 GCF_000146605.3 Meleagris gallopavo
AATCAAGGCAGCTGAAGATTGCAGTGCTGTAAGGGATGTCAAGTAAGCATCCATTTGGAGTGCAGCAAGGGGCAGTGAGAAGTGAACTGTGCGTTTGTGTTTGGGCTGTCCAAGTAGCATCTTTCTGGTTTTCTGGGGGGACATGGGCTTACTGGACAATACTTCTGCTGCCTGCTGGTGTCTGTGAAATCAACACATGATCTGTTGTTGTAGGGACAAAACCTGTACATCTGTGGAATGGTGCGGGGCAAGGTGGGAAACGGAAAGCCTCCGCAGGTAAGAAGCTCTTGTGAGCTGTGCTGTGGGTACCGCCTCTAAACAGGGCTGCATGCAGGGCTGTGTGTGATGGAGGAGAGAGGAAAGGACGCTGCAGTTCTGTGCTGACTGCAGAAGTGGCGCAAGGCTGTAGCAGCAGAAAGGCCAATTGACAGAACTGCTCTTGGAGACCAGAAGTTTGTGGCTGGCAGTG
>NW_011256548.1:0-460 GCF_000146605.3 Meleagris gallopavo
TGTTTTCTGGGGGGGACATGGGCTTACTGGACAATACTTCTGCTGCCTGCTGGTGTCTGTGAAATCAACACATGATCTGTTGTTGTAGGGACAAAACCTGTACATCTGTGGAATGGTGCGGGGCAAGGTGGGAAACGGAAAGCCTCCGCAGGTAAGAAGCTCTTGTGAGCTGTGCTGTGGGTACCGCCTCTAAACAGGGCTGCATGCAGGGCTGTGTGTGATGGAGGAGAGAGGAAAGGACGCTGCAGTTCTGTGCTGACTGCAGAAGTGGCGCAAGGCTGTAGCAGCAGAAAGGCCAATTGACAGAACTGCTCTTGGAGACCAGAAGTTTGTGGCTGGCAGTGCTCAAATCTTCCTCCATAGAGAGGCTCTTCATGTCTTTCTTGTCTCCTTTCTGTCAGAAGCTGATGCCAGTGGCCTTCCTCTGAAGCGCAGCCATGTGCAAAGCCAGGGGAGGAGC
>NW_011256549.1:0-454 GCF_000146605.3 Meleagris gallopavo
AGCAAGCATTAGAGTCTGTTAATACAGTCAGGTTATTTCCTGCAGCAGTGAGCTTAAATGCAATGAATTACTGACATCCATTTCTTACCTCTGACATCAATGCCGACATACTCTCTCTGCTCTGGCTGTGAAACACAGACAGTTCTGTTACACAGTCTTCATCAAGGTGTCCCAGCTGCAAGAACAAGACCTAGAGTGAAGAAACAGCTTTCAAGTCATCTCACAGAGCCAAATCTCACCACCACAGTCTTCTGATATGCAGCAATCAAGGCAATAGTTAGCCACCATTTCAGATTCTCTATTTTAAGTAGCCAGTATCAGGGCTAAACACTGCAAGGACTAAACAGAAAGAGTCTCCAAACTTCAGCAACTGCTCCCTCTGTGGCAACAGGTTCTGAATTCAACTACAAAACCTGTCAGCAGATGAGATTTCACTGGAGCAGAAGTCACACTT
>NW_011256550.1:0-531 GCF_000146605.3 Meleagris gallopavo
CCTTTGCCACCGGAGAAGCTTTTCCTTCGTACTTTACCAGGTGATCAGTGCTACTCCAAGATACTGAGAAAGATTTCACGTCAGGAAATGAAGAAGATTGGACTGTTTCCCTTGCTCTAAATTCCTTGCATCATTCAGTGCACTGCAGAACGAATGGGCGGCTGCATGAAACAGATGCAGTGGAAGTTAAACTACAGCACTGGATGGAAAGGAATGGCAGTAGCTGTGTCCTGAAGTCACGGCTCTCCTTCAGATGAACGAGCCCTTTACTCCTTCAGTAGAGGCTTCCCAGATGTTGAAGCCTACGTGGTCTGAAGCTGTCCAGTTTCCAGCTTCTTTTCTTTCTTAAGGAAGATACTGGAAAGGTTTTGTGTTTTCTTTGGTGTCTAAGTTGTAGCTGGTCTTTTTGTCCACTCCCAACATTTTTTTAAGGAGAAAATGAGGCAGAGGATGTCTTTAAAGTTAGAAACGTTAATCATCATTCAGCCCTTTGACTTTTTTTAGTAGCATATACTTGTTTAAGTAATTCTG
>NW_011256551.1:0-484 GCF_000146605.3 Meleagris gallopavo
TGCCGGGCTCCAGGTCGCCCTGTAGCTTGGGCAGTCGCGGCCCGAGTCTGCCATCCCACGAGCTGAGCCCTGCCCCGTCTCCGAGCGAGGAGATCACAGCGTGCCGTGGGAACATCCCTCTGCTGTTCTTGATTCCAGATGACGGTGCTCCCAATCCTGGCTATGCAGACGGCTGGCTGAAGGCTGCTTTTGTGCCTCGGGGGAAACCCAGAGGTAAGTTGCGAGTGTCTGCTTCCTTGAAGGCAGAAAAGTTAGTGCAGTGGAAGCTCTCCTCGCCTGCGTCTGATCACATTTGTGCCTGCAGGTCCTCCTGGTGGATTTCCCAAGCAGAGTCCTGTTCCTGAGCCCGGGCCGGATGCCAGAGGTAAGTCACCAGCCTTCATCTCACGCTCTCTGCTCACATGCGGTTGTGGTAGTTGAGGAAGGGTTCAGCTTTCGCTGCCCGCTGATTTCTACTCCACGAGCAGCCTGGGTGCCAGCCAGC
>NW_011256553.1:0-532 GCF_000146605.3 Meleagris gallopavo
AGTCTTTCCTAAATAATAATGAAGGTGTTTTTATTTTTCCCTTGGCAGAGAGAGTAAGTTATCCCTCTGTTGTGGTTTAACCTGGCAGGTGCCTGAGCATCACACAGTACTTCCCTCACTCCACTCCTTTCCAGTGAACTGCAGGAGAGAATTGAAGGGGGGGAAGAAACAACACAAAGTAGAACTCATGGGTTGAGATAAAATTATTTACTGAGATAGAGGAAAGGAAAAGGATAACAGCTATGATGAGTGCAAAAGCAATTGCTCCCCACCCAGCAGTCAATGTGCAGTTAGCCTCCTAGTAGTAGAAGAGATTGACATGATCTTCCACCCCCTTCACAACTCCTTCCCCAATATGTCATATGGTAGGGAATATCCCTTTGGCCAGTTTCAGTCAGCTGTTCTAATTCTGTTCCCTCTCACTTCCTTGGGCTCTCAGCTGAGAATGACTTTGGCTCTGTACAGCACTGCCTAGCAGTAACTCCAAGCATCAGTGTGCAATCTAGAACAAAAACCTGTAGTACCATATCAG
>NW_011256554.1:0-580 GCF_000146605.3 Meleagris gallopavo
CTTGATTTCCCTGATCAAGCCAGGAGAAGGCTTGCCGTCCAAGAAGGAGCGAAGGCAGCTCTTTCCAGGAGTGGCAGAAGTCCCTGTGGAGAGATCCTTGAGAACCTGAGCTTGTTCTAGGAATTTCTCCAGCATGGCCAACCAGGGAGGTGGTTCTTATTCCCCTTCCCGCTCCGCATCTCGCAAGGTATGCTTGGTATGCTTGGGTGCTTTGATTTTTCTGGCTTTTCTTGAGCGTGAAAGAGGGAGGGGTTGTGTAGGAGGATGCCTGCTGCCCTTTGGTTCACTGAGTACCCGCTTAGCTTCTGGGTTTGGTTCTAAGAATGAGACCTAATATCACGGTTGATTCTCAAGTTGTGCTCTTCTGTTGTTTGTTTTTTCAGATTCGATTGAATCGTGGTGAGATGTGGAGAAAACGGAAAGCCTCCGAAGGTAAGAACTTCTGGTAATGTAGCGTTGGGGTGCCTTTGTCCAAATATGACTGCATGGAGGGTATTTCTGATGTCTGAGAGAGGAAAATTGCAGTTCCGTGCCGGCTGCAGAAATGGACAAAATAATAATAATGAACAGCTAAGGGGCA
>NW_011256555.1:0-527 GCF_000146605.3 Meleagris gallopavo
TGGAGGGTATTTCTGATGTCTGAGAGAGGAAAATTGCAGTTCCGTGCCGGCTGCAGAAATGGCAAAATAATAATAATGAACAGCTAAGGGGCACACTGAATAAAATATGCTTGAGAATTGGAAGGTTGTGGTTGACAGTTCTGACACTGTCCTCCAAAGAGCTGTTCTTCAAGTATTCCTTGTTTTCTCTCTGTCAGAAGGTGACGGGAGTGGCATCCCAGTGAAGCGCAGCCTTGCTGAAGCACTGGGGAAGAAGGTGGAGGTTGACAAAGCACCAACGAATGCTACAGGTATGCAGCGGGCATTGCAAATTGATGCACAGATTTTCGACTTAGGCTTTGTGTTTCTTCTAACTAGCACGAGAACAGACAATACCTGGACATTCTTTCTATCACACTTAATTCCTTTAATTTATCCGCATTTTCATAAGAATGCTCTAGAAATGATTTAAAAGGAAAAACGAAAGCAACCTGGTTCTGTTTTCCTGGAGTGCTGAATCTCTTCTGATGGCTGCTATCAGAAATGCG
>NW_011256556.1:0-447 GCF_000146605.3 Meleagris gallopavo
GAGGGACATGGATTAGTGAGAACTGTTGCTGACAGGTGGATGGTTGGACTGATGATCCCGTAGGTCTTTGCCAACCTTGGGGATTCTAGGATTCTAACATCTTGCTAACTGGCCTGCCACGCCTGTTACCACCTTCCGGACCTGCTACTTCATGCTGGCAGACAAACTTCTTTGCTACTTTCCTCCCTGCCCCAGTTGGAGGAAAGTCATCATCTCCACTTGACAGGCTGGAGCAGTAGCAAGTTGCACCTGTGAGTAAAAACAAGTCCCTTTTAATCCCCAGAGGGAAGAAAACCGCCCAAACAAAAGGCTGCAGCGGGGCTCTCTCTGGACCCCTGTTGTCTCAGCACAGCTCACAGTCACTTACAGTGCACACAGCACCTACAAAGCACCACGCTGCTACAAGGAAGGAAACAAACCCACGACGCTCTGCAGGGCTCCGAGCTC
>NW_011256557.1:0-507 GCF_000146605.3 Meleagris gallopavo
GGAAATCACTCTGTTCCCGTGGAAGCTGAGGCCGTTTGTTCCGTTACCCTGGGAAAATGGACACGGCATGAGCGCGGAGAAAGGGATGCAGGCTCATTTGCAAAGCATCACCCTGCAGGGCTCTGATTCCTGTGCCGCTTTTTCCAGCCTCACAGGACAGCTCGGGGCAGCCCGTGGGGCTCACCGCCCCTCTGGCAGGCCCCGTTTTTGCATGGGAGTCTCCGGCTGGGTGTCAGCCCTACGGCCGGGCAAGTCTCAGGGGAGAGCTGATGGACCTCTGGAGGTCCGCTTTTCTTGGAAGCGCTCGCAGACCAGACCTTTTGCGGTTCCCTGCTCCCCACCCGCAGTCCCTTCCATGCAGTATGAATCTCGATCGCTTACCTGTGCCTAGTGTCTTCACAATGCTCTCAGGAGCCGGTGGGCAACCCTGATCAGGCGAGACGTACACCAGTTTCCCAAAGAACCGATCAAGATCATAGCTTCCGGGTATTGCATAAGGATGTCCCA
>NW_011256558.1:0-639 GCF_000146605.3 Meleagris gallopavo
GTGGAGACAGGACGAGGGGAAACGGACATAAGCTGCAGCACAGGAAGTTTCGCACGAATGTGCGTAAGAACTTCTTCACGGTGAGGGTGACGGGAGCACTGGAACAGGCTGCCCAGGGAGGTTGTGGAGTCTCCTTCTCTGGAGATATTCAAGTCTCGCCTGGACGCCTACCTGTGCAACCTGGTGTAGAGAACCTGCTTTGGCAGGGGAGTTGGTCTCGATAATCTCTAGAGGTCCCTTCCAACCCCTACAATTCTGTGATTCTGTGATTCTTTTTATATCGTTTTATCTCATATTCCTTTATCACTTCTAGTAAATCAGTTTCTCTGTTACCTCAATCTAGCTGTACTCCCATCTTTTTGTACTCGTCTTCCTGCAGGGTTTTGGGAGGCCCCCTACCACAGGGACAAGACCACATGAACTCATGACACAAATGATACTGAAAAACCTGCCACATACACACAAAATTGTCTCCCACAAGTCTTTTTAAGCACAAGTTTCCAACTTAATTGCACGAGGGGAAAAAAAGTCTTAAAGAAATCTTCTAATTATTCCTACATTTTACACAGTTAAATACTAAAACAAGTGCTGAGAGTAATTAATAAATGAACTTCAAAATAGTTCTTTTTTGTTTGTTTT
>NW_011256559.1:0-637 GCF_000146605.3 Meleagris gallopavo
CCCAGATCCAAATGCACTCTTCTGACCACATGTGATGCCAAAAGGAAGAGGTAGGCTCCCAAACTGGCTTTTGCAGAGTGCTGTCCATGACTTGGGGTTTTTAGAGTTACCGCAGTTCGTTTCTAACCCACGGTGTTCAGTACCGTATGGGAAGCTTTCTTGATTCATTCTAGGATTGGCGCCTCCACCACCACACGATGTAGGCGTTTTGGGCTGCCTGAGTTCCCGCGTTGAATGTGTCGTGTTCCTCGGTAAGGTGTGGACGTTATTAGACACGATAATGTCTCCACTCTTTCCGGATGGGCCGAGTCCTCCGCCAGATGCTGTTGGCCTTCTGGGCCTCCCTGAGTTGCGGCATTGGCTGTGCCCGGATCCCTGGAGCAGGGTAAGTGACATTGGTGTCCCTACCGGAAGGCGGTCTCTGCTTTCGTTGTCCTGTGCCCAAACGCTTGCAGCGTGGAACTGCGGCCCTCGCGAGCGGTGCCAGGACTTTAGCCAGGCTCTTGTTGGAAGCAGCAGGAAACCGCAGCCGCAGGTGGATGCCAATATCCAACGCTTAGTCTCTGTGCCGAGGTACATTGATCCCTGACGTGTCCTGTTTAACATGCTCGCTGAGGTGCTCTGGGCTTGGTATCGG
>NW_011256560.1:0-382 GCF_000146605.3 Meleagris gallopavo
CCTACCTACCAGAAACAAAGGCAGCTTCGGAAAGAGCCTTAGCAATAAATGACAGATTGAAAAGCCGTGTTCAAAGCAAACTATTCCTAGGTGTGGATTTGTGTTATAGACACAAAAAGAAACTCTTACACGAGGAGCGCTGGTGTTAACAATAGTATCCAATTTATTTAAGTAAGAGAATGGCATATTTGGAAAGAGACAAACAGAGAAGAACACAGCAGCGTATCCTGAGCCTATTCAATGCTCAGGAATGTGTCCGATTCATCAAGCTGCACTCCAAGAGTCATCTTGATGGTGAAGGTGCAGTTGGAGGGTGTCAGCCGGATCTTGCATGAGCGGTGGGAGGGCAGCAGCTCCAGGGCGGCAGTCACGCGACTGAGGC
>NW_011256561.1:0-472 GCF_000146605.3 Meleagris gallopavo
AAGGTGCAGTTGGAGGGGGTGGTCAGCCGGATCTTGCATGAGCGGTGGGAGGGCAGCAGCTCCAGGCGGCAGTCACGCGACTGAGGCAGATGCCTCCAGGCTGCTTTCACCTGGTCCTGGAGCCAGAGCGCGCTTTTCTCCACTTGCAGATAGGAGCCCGTGCAGAAGGTGTCGAGCAAGCTGGGCCCCTGTTTTTCTCTCAGCTCCTCCTGATCGTGGTGCAGAAAGCAGAGCATGTCCCCCAGCAGCCGCTCCCTCGTGCAGGTGCACTCCAGCTGCACGCGCAGACAGGACCTGCTCGTCGCCGTCTCCTCCACGTTGTCCAGCTCCACATGGAAGGTGTGCCCAGGAGGAGGCCTCACGGGCACGAGCAGCTGGTAGATGACGTTGCCATCGTGGGTGCTCCATTCTTCATAGACGCAGACCCCGATCGGCCGGCTGCAGCTGGGCGTGAGCTGTGGCAGGTTTGTCC
>NW_011256562.1:0-479 GCF_000146605.3 Meleagris gallopavo
AGAATTTGGACATTATTTTACCCATTCTAACCAGGCATTTCACATTCCTCATACTCTGTTTCTACCTCAAGTGTGTGTTGGGAGTTCCTTTATTTTCTGAAGTTACAATGGGGTTACTGAGATAGTGCCCCTCTCCTTTTACAGAGTCCCTCTCTTCTTGGGTATGGTTAATAACATTGGGCTGTGGTTTCCATACAGCCATCTTGAATCTGGCCACTGGGTCTTTCCTGTCACATCCACTCAAAAACCATAAGTACGGTTTACAATTTTATCTGCCTTTCTAATCATTATCACAATCGGATTGCATTGCAAAGGCTGGCAATTTGGCTGAGCAATCCCTTTAAATATGCTGATTTGATTTTCAAAGTCCTGATGGAGTTGGATGAACTTGGTGAATAAGTCCATCCATTACAGTTGGTTGTCAACCACATATTAGTCCATCTTATGCGTACGTTCCTGATCCTGGAGGCAGAGGTGTT
>NW_011256563.1:0-632 GCF_000146605.3 Meleagris gallopavo
GATAGTGCCCCTCTCCTTTTACAGAGTCCCTCTCTTCTTGGGTATGGTTAATAACATTGGGCTGTGGTTTCCATACAGCCATCTTGAATCTGGCCACTGGGTCTTTTCCTGTCACATCCACTCAAAAACCATAAGTACGGTTTACAATTTTATCTGCCTTTCTAATCATTATCACAATCGGATTGCATTGCAAAGGCTGGCAATTTGGCTGAGCAATCCCTTTAAATATGCTGATTTGATTTTCAAAGTCCTGATGGAGTTGGATGAACTTGGTGAATAAGTCCATCCATTACAGTTGGTTGTCAACCACATATTAGTCCATCTTATGCGTACGTTCCTGATCCTGGAGGCAGAGGTGTTTGTTCTCACTTAGTTAGTTGTTGAGCCTCCATGTCTTCACAGGCTAACACCTGACTAAATGGTCTGGGGAACCTTGGTCTTGGTTACATTTACCCATAATTTCACAGGGTAGCCTGTTTCTCATCTCCATTTATCAGTGTCCTCCCAGTCTATACTTTCAAATCCTTTGAGACGAGTCATTATTACCACCAGTATTGCAGTTTAGCTCTTTTTTTACCTTATCAGTGTTTGGGGCTAGGAGTCAGAGGAGGGCTTTCTTCTTACAATGATCC
>NW_011256564.1:0-512 GCF_000146605.3 Meleagris gallopavo
AGGATTGCTACCCTGGACTTTAGGAGAGCCAACTTCGATCTCTTCCGGGACCTACTTGGAGCTATCCCGTGGGCTCGGGTGTTAGAAGGTAAAGGGGCCTCTGAGAGCTGGTCAGCATTTAAACAGCTCTTCTTCCAAGCTCAGGATCGGTGCGTCCCTGTGAGCAAGAAATCGGGAAAAGGTGGCAGGAGACCTTTGTGGATGAGCAAGGAGCTCATGCGCAAGCTCAAAGGAAAGAAGAAGGTCCATGAAATGTGGAAAAAGGGTCTGACCACTTGGGAAGAATATAGGAATGTAGTCAGGGCCTGCAGGGATGCAACGAGGAAGGCTAAAGCCCGTCTGGAATTGAATCTAGCTAAAGTGATAAAGGATAATAAAAAAGGCTTCTTCAAGTATATTAACAGACAAAAGGAAAACTAGAGAGAATGTGGGCCCCTTACTAAGTGAGGGGGGGGGTTCTGGTAACGGGGGATAGCTGAGAAGGCAGAGATACTGAATGCCTTCTTTACTTC
>NW_011256565.1:0-468 GCF_000146605.3 Meleagris gallopavo
TTTGCTTTTTTTTCCCAGCAGCAGTGACCAGCTCGGATGTGCCGAAGGACATCACGGACATCCAGGGTTTGCTCTCGTGGATCAATGGTGAGTTTGGGGCTGCAGAGCTGCAGGTGCGTGTTTGCACAGAGCGGGTGTGGGAAGGCTGTCATCGCCATTTTGGGGGATGTTCTTGTATTTTCAGAGGTGGCAAGAGCTGTTGAGGTCCCCCATGAGAACCCCAGCAGCCCTGCCCCAGGATGCTTCATTGCTGAGCTCCCTGACAACCCCAGGGACAACAGGGAGCTCAGCACACAGGCTGCCACTGGGACGCCCGCTGACCCCTTCTTGGGGCCTTCCACCATCCCCCGGGTTCCTGCCTGAGCTGCCGTGTGGGTTGTCGCAGCTGCACCCTGCCGTGCCACCAGCGAGTGCCCGGCTCAGCCCACGGCCGACCACCTTGGCTGCCAGCACACCTCCCTCCAGCCC
>NW_011256566.1:0-610 GCF_000146605.3 Meleagris gallopavo
ACCTGAGAAGACAGTGACATTACAAAAGTTTGACTCAGCCAATCTCAGAGGGTGCGATAACACGTGGGTTACAAAGTGTCCCCAAATGGCGGCTCCTCTCCGTGGAAGGCAGACGGAGTAGAAAATGGCGCCTCCCTATGTGGGCATGTGGGAGGGATTTCCTGTGCTGGGCCCTCCCACCTCCGGTCGGGCCGATTGACATTGGGTTCTGCCCTTCGCCTGAGGCTTTTTCCCACCGCGGCATGCAGTCGGCACAGCGCTGCCAGCTGCTGACCAGGAAGAGCGGCGGGCCGGAGACAGAGGTGTGTGGAGCAGTAGCAGCAGTTTTACACGCCAGAGCGTTCCGTGTCTGGCTGCCCGAGTGGTAAGAGGTGTTCTGTTGCGCATTGGGCGTAGTCAGGAGGGCTTCCGATTCCCAGAAATGGAGGGGGCTGTGTGAGAGTGCTGGGGAGTGGTTCTGTCCCCCTTTCTGGAGGGCAAGCCGGGACAGATGCTGTTGTTAGCAGGAAGATGAGAGAGCCGTAGACCTGCACCTTGTGCCTGTGCGCTCCAGGGCTTGCTGATGCCCAAGAGCCATCTTTGTCCGTGTAGCAAATGAAGGACAAGGCCC
>NW_011256567.1:0-419 GCF_000146605.3 Meleagris gallopavo
GCCTGAGGCTTTTCCCACCGCGGCATGCAGTCGGCACAGCGCTGCCAGCTGCTGACCAGGAAGAGCGGCGGGCCGGAGACAGAGGTGTGTGGAGCAGTAGCAGCAGTTTTACACGCCAGAGCGTTCCGTGTCTGGCTGCCCGAGTGGTAAGAGGTGTTCTGTTGCGCATTGGGCGTAGTCAGGAGGGCTTCCGATTCCCAGAAATGGAGGGGGCTGTGTGAGAGTGCTGGGGAGTGGTTCTGTCCCCCTTTCTGGAGGGCAAGCCGGACAGATGCTGTTGTTAGCAGGGAAGATGAGAGAGCCG
Source organism: Meleagris gallopavo (assembly GCF_000146605.3). Lineage (NCBI taxonomy): Eukaryota > Metazoa > Chordata > Aves > Galliformes > Phasianidae > Meleagris > Meleagris gallopavo. The sequence goes on from NW_011256567.1 coordinate 305, forward strand.
TAGACCTGCACCTTGTGCCTGTGCGCTCCAGGGCTTGCTGATGCCCAAGAGCCATCTTTTGTCCGTGTAGCAAATGAAGGACAAGGCCCCACGTCCTTTGGGAGGGGTGTGTGTG
>NW_011256568.1:0-583 GCF_000146605.3 Meleagris gallopavo
TTTGATTCTGTGATGATTCTGGGCTTCAATGTGTGGTGGTGACTCTGATTCCTCACTAAGAGTACAGACCCCCAGACTTGTAGCTACGCAATACGATGCATTTCCACATCCACCCCTGTGCACAGTGTGTGGCATAGTTCTGAGTGCCTGAACAAACCCAAGCAAAATCAATTTCTGTAGCTTATTTTAAATATATATATATATATTTGCTTTAGTTTCTGCTCCCTGTTCCATTTATTTACGTTCTCCCTTGCTTCATATGTAACTTCCAACCTTGGCATTTTGCAGATAATACCTTTTCCCCCTCTCATCCTTCGATGGCTCCTGATGGTCCCTTGTTTCTCAGTTATAATGGGCTCTCAGTGTCATGAGCCCGTTCGCGTAAGAATTTGGGAGTGGCGTTCACTCCATGAATCTTATCACAGTTAGTGTCCCTAGTTGCTATCATGCAGACTCCACCAACCTCCAACAGATAGATACAGCTACAATATACACTCCTAAGGGGGAGGCAGGAATGCATTTTTTGATGAGCATAGATATGCTGTAGTAGATGTAACAGTGACTTAACAAGACTGGACATGGC
>NW_011256569.1:0-500 GCF_000146605.3 Meleagris gallopavo
AAACCCAAGCAAAATCAATTTCTGTAGCTTATTTTAATATATATATATATTTGCTTTAGTTTCTGCTCCCTGTTCCATTTTATTTACGTTCTCCCTTGCTTCATATGTAACTTCCAACCTTGGCATTTTGCAGATAATACCTTTTCCCCCTCTCATCCTTCGATGGCTCCTGATGGTCCCTTGTTTCTCAGTTATAATGGGCTCTCAGTGTCATGAGCCCGTTCGCGTAAGAATTTGGGAGTGGCGTTCACTCCATGAATCTTATCACAGTTAGTGTCCCTAGTTGCTATCATGCAGACTCCACCAACCTCCAACAGATAGATACAGCTACGATATACACTCCTAAGGGGGAGGCAGGAATGCATTTTTTGATGAGCATAGATATGCTGTAGTAGATGTAACAGTGACTTAACAAGACTGGACATGGCTGGATGCACTTGGTTGTTTTCCACCTAGAGGACAGGTTCCACACACCTACAGCACACAGCTCTCCTGCTGTG
>NW_011256570.1:0-505 GCF_000146605.3 Meleagris gallopavo
TGTTTGAAGAGAGGATCATTCCGTTCAGGAATATTTTTGTTCTTTTTGATTGTTTCCAAACTAATCAAAAACTTTCTTCCAGTAATAGATACGTAGCCCACTGTATTCCCTCTGGTCACAGAAAAAATTTCAGGCTAGCACCCTGTTGAGGAAAAGAAATAGAAGCTACCTCAACAAATTCAAATCAAGTCTTACTAACACTTATTCTTTCCTGGTTTAGTTGTTTCTTGAAAAATTCAAGAATTGTTCTCTCACACTTGTGATAAATTTCAGGAGGGCTCTCTCTAGAGTTATCCGAAGTAACATGAAGAGAGAAAACAACACTGCAGTTCAATCTCATGTTAAGAGGTAGTGAGGGAGAGTGTACCTGATAGCTTGACTAGAGAAACCGGCTTACCTGACAGAGCTCACGGCAGCTCTCAATAGTACCTTCTCACCTGATTTTGTTTACTTTGTGCGTTCAGTTACACAAGGAGAGAAAAAACAGACTGTACATATTGAACAA
>NW_011256571.1:0-440 GCF_000146605.3 Meleagris gallopavo
GCAAGGGAATGCCCAGGCAAAGGCAAGGGCCAAGAGAACATGGAAGGAAATGCCAAGGATGACGGCCCAGACAATACGGCAGGGAACGCCAAAACTGAATGCCGACATGAATGTGGCAACACAAAGCCAAGGGGTCATTAGGCCAAGAGAATGGGGCAAGGAACACAAAAGAGGGAGGACAAGAGAATGTAATAGTGAAAACAGTGCAAGACCAGAGACAAGCAAGACACAGAACAAAGAGGATAGGCAGCCTTCTGGGCACCATGAAGCGCAATTCAGAGCTCTGGGGGAACCCTATTGTGCCGGGCTCTGGAATGGGTAAACGCTGGCGGGTGTGCATCGCCTTACCTGCTGGCAGACAATGACCAGTCAGCAAAGTGAGGTTCCGGGCATGCCGGGAAATGCACATTCCACTTCCTTGCTGTTTCCACAGAGACAAA
>NW_011256572.1:0-591 GCF_000146605.3 Meleagris gallopavo
GTTGCTGAGATGCACTGATTAATCAATCACTTGCAGCTTGTTTGAGCTTCAAGCAGCTGAATCATCCCACACAGCATTGTTAAATAAACCTTATAATCGCTTTGGAATTGTAGCTCTGCGCTAGGCTATGGCACTGGTGTGAGTCCTTCCTCATCCTCCCACTGTGCTCCTCACTGGCAGAAGGTATCACCATCAGCTTTCTCCTCACACAGCAGTTTCTATCTGAGCAGAGATTTGGTCACTTTCCAGTTTCTCTATGGCACCCCCCTGTGCTGTTAGTTCTCTCTTTCTGTACTGGTGTCCTGTCTAGTCTTCAGCTTGCCCCAGGATGCCAGGTCAGCTGAAAAGAATTTTCAAATTACATCCATCCTGATTTCTTTACGTATTGTCCTTGTTCTTGAAGAGGGAACACCCTCGAGTCTCCTGAAGAAATCACCATTTCAGACGTGCGTATTGTTTCCTGTATAACCAATTACTCCTCTCAAGGCTCTTGTTCTCTAATGTTGTCTTTTCTTCTTCTGCTCTTCTCCTCTTGTGCTCATCTCCTCATTGCTTTGCTGTCTTGCCTGTATCCAACCGTTTTCTCTATAG
>NW_011256573.1:0-463 GCF_000146605.3 Meleagris gallopavo
AGAGATTTGGTCACTTTCCAGTTTCTCTATGGCACCCCCCTGTGCTGTTGGTTCTCTCTTTCTGTACTGGTGTCCTGTCTAGTCTTCAGCTTGCCCCAGGATGCCAGGTCAGCTGAAAAGAATTTTCAAATTACATCCATCCTGATTTCTTTACGTATTGTCCTTGTTCTTGAAGAGGAACACCCTCGAGTCTCCTGAAGAAATCACCATTTCAGACGTGCGTATTGTTTTCCTGTATAACCAATTACTCCTCTCAAGGCTCTTGTTCTCTAATGTGTCTTTTCTTCTTCTGCTCTTCTCCTCTTGTGCTCATCTCCTCATTGCTTTGCTGTCTTGCCTGTATCCAACCGTTTTCTCTATAGCACTTTTTCATCTTCTGCACTTCTTTCTTACCTGCATCCTTTCTTCTTCTTCTTCTCTTCTGCTCTTCTTTCTTTCTGTCTTGTCTGTATGCGCTCTTCCC
>NW_011256574.1:0-521 GCF_000146605.3 Meleagris gallopavo
TTCCAAACTAGGTAAGTAAAGAAAAGAAATTCCTTTTTAGGTGGGTATACCAGCCATTAGCCAGTTACAGCATACATAATAAATTCAAAAACAACGTAGTTGCCAGGCGAGTATCTTCCGCCATATGTCTTGCCAGATAAGTTCATTTCTTCTTGCACAGTTCTGGGTGCAGATATATGTTTTACAGTCCTTACTGTTGGTCACCCCCTCAGCCCCCTGCTGCGATTTCGCCACGGGAGGAGAGACATGAATTAGCACACCATCCAGACTCTCCTTTTATCTCTCCAGAATGTGCATGCCCTATTCTTTAACCACAGACAGAAACTTATCTTGTATTATGGCTTCTGAGGTATACCCCTTTGGTACAACATTCTATTACTTATGCAAAAAACTATATGTCATCTCCCACAATTCCCTCTTTGTTTACAGTTATTGCTATTTGAATTTTCTATTAAGTCATGGTTCATAGGTGGTTTCCAGCCTTGACATCGTGATGTCACACTTCTCTTCTGCATTCATGT
>NW_011256575.1:0-509 GCF_000146605.3 Meleagris gallopavo
GAGGAGAGACATGAATTAGCACACCATCCAGACTCTCCTTTTATCTCTCCAGAATGTGCATGCCCTATTCTTTAACCACAGACAGAAACTTATCTTGTATTATGGCTTCTGAGGTATACCCCTTTGGTACAACATTCTATTACTTATGCAAAAACTATATGTCATCTCCCACAATTCCCTCTTTGTTTACAGTTATTGCTATTTGAATTTTCTATTAAGTCATGGTTCATAGGTGGTTTCCAGCCTTGACATCGTGATGTCACACTTCTCTTCTGCATTCATGTCCACCTGACCACCACTTTCTATTTCTTCTCTTAACGTTAACATTTTGTCTGAATACAGTGGTGGCCCTACTGACATCTGCTTAGATAGGGCAATTTCAATTAGCCGCTGGACCAATCCCCTTAAGACAAGGGATAATACAGCAGCCAATTGCTATTAAACTCCTGCTACCACAATTAAAGATGTGAGTATGGATGCTACCACTCCGTTCCATTTACCAAACCAAG
>NW_011256576.1:0-433 GCF_000146605.3 Meleagris gallopavo
AGACTGTCAGCTGGAAGGGAAGCGCGCGCCGCTGCTGGAGCAGAGACTCCCCGGCCGCCCGGCGCTGTTTTGCTTACTTGCTCGCTTGAAGAAACGACAATTTCCAAAATGCACAATCGGGCTGTTCAATCTGTTGAGCAGAACGTAAAACACCACCACAGCCACACGGGGCCGTCGCCATCCTCGCCGCAGCATCGGGCCCCGCCATCCACAGCCTCCCGCAAAACTCCGCCGAGCGAGGCCAAAAGCCAAACTCGCCATCCGGACGGAGCCCCGCGCTTCCCCGCCGCCACCTCCGAGGCCCGCCGCCACGCAGACGACGCCCAACGAGAGCGAGCGAGCGAGACGCCGGCTTCCCCGCCGCGTCCAAACGAAGAGCGACGGCACCGGATCGCGGTGCGACGGCTCCCAGCGCACGACGGAGCGCCGCGCG
>NW_011256577.1:0-556 GCF_000146605.3 Meleagris gallopavo
GGAGGCTGTCCGAAGGTGTCACCGACCGAGGAGAAGCCTTGTCCCAGCAGGGTCTGGGCCCCCGGGATTCGGGCCAGGAGAAGGGCTGGCAGCAGCCCAGGGCAGGATGCGGGTCCCCCGGGGGCGGCAGCCACGGCCCCCGTCCCGTGTGCACGGTGCCCCTGGGCCGCCCCGAGGAGCCCTCGAGACCCTCCTCCTCGGCACGGCCCCACAAAGCACGAGGGAAGCTCTGGGGTGGCAACGGTCCCCCTGGAACGGGGCAGGGATGGCGCCCTCCAGCCCATCCGTCCCCAGTGCTCGGGGCTCCAGAGACCCCCGGGGTCCCTCAGTGTCCCTGGTCCAGCGCCACCCTTATCGTAACAGACTTCTTCCTTAGGTCCGGTCTAAAGGCGAGGAGGAAAGGCTGTGAGGGGCTTTCCCCAGTGACAAGCGCAAGGTCAGGAAGGGACGCGTTCAGAGAACCCCAGAGGGGAGAGCAAGGCAAACCTCACAGCGACTGCTACAAAACCAGTGGTACAGAGAGGGACTTCACTGCCAGAAATGTCTCACAGTCCAG
>NW_011256578.1:0-373 GCF_000146605.3 Meleagris gallopavo
TGGCATGGAGCCTTCCTGGGGTAGAGCTGAGAGGTCACCTCCTGACCTTCCCACACTGAGGGGATCTGACAGCTGAACTGCATGAGTGTCGCATCCTGTTCATGGAGGGAAGGAGGGACCACAAGGACTGCAGTGCTGTCACACAGCAGCAGCTCAGCACCACACAGCTTTTATTCTCACTGACCCCCTCCAGTGGGTGTGGGGAGAGAACAAGAGAAAATGAGGAAGAATTCATCGGTGGAGATAAAATCTATTTACTGAGACCGAAAAGGAGAAGAGAAATAACAGGAATGATAATCAGATAGAGGTATATACTTATCCAAGGCAAGCGATGCACAAAGGAATTGCTCAGCACCCAAAGACCAAGGATAAA
>NW_011256580.1:0-573 GCF_000146605.3 Meleagris gallopavo
CTAAGTTCAACACTACTATTGCATCCAGACCAGGAGCCCCCAACACAAGAAGGACATGGAGTAGTTGGAGCAGAGCCAAGGGAGGGCCATGAAGAGGGCTGGAGCACCTCCCCGACAGGGACAGGCTGAGGCAGCTTTGGGCTGTTCAGCATGGAGAGGAGAAGGCTCCAAAGAGACCTTAGAGCAGCCCATCAGTTCTCGACTGGGGGCTAAAAAAAGCTGGGGAGGGACATTTTATAGGGGCACGTTGCAACAGGGTGAGGGGCTTTAAGCTGCTAGGGGGTAGATTTGGGGTGGATACTAGGAAATAATGCTTTACTGTGAGGGTGGTGAGACACTGGAAGTGGTTGCCCAGCGAGGTTGTGGATGCCCCCTCCTGGAAGCGTTCAAGGCCAGGCTGCACGGAGCTGTGAGCAGCCCGGTCTGCTGGAGGTGTCCCTGCCTAAAGGGGAGTCAAACTAACAAACCTAAGGTTGTGACGTGCGGAATCAAACTCTAACCCAAGTAAGATTACAAAGCAGGTATGGGTTATTCAGTGCTGCGCAGACACCAGGTGCAAGGGGGATAGATCCA
>NW_011256581.1:0-492 GCF_000146605.3 Meleagris gallopavo
GAAAGTATAGACTGGGAGGACACTGATAAATGGAGATGAGAAACAGGCTACCCTGTGAAATTATGGGTAAATGTAACCAAGACCAAGGTTCCCCAGACCATTTAGTCAGGTGTTAGCCTGTGAAGACATGGAGGCTCAACAACTAACTAAGTGAGAACAAACACCTCTGCCTCCAGGATCAGGAACGTACGCATAAGATGGACTAATATGTGGTTGACAACCAACTGTAATGGATGGACTTATTCACCAAGTTCATCCAACTCCATCAGGACTTTGAAAAATCAAATCAGCATATTTAAAGGGATTGCTCAGCCAAATTGCCAGCCTTTGCAATGCAATCCGATTGTGATAATGATTAGAAAGGCAGATAAAAATTGTAAAACCGTACTTATGGTTTTTGAGTGGATGTGACAGGAAAAGACCCAGTGGCCAGATTCAAGATGGCTGTATGGAAACCACAGCCCAATGTTATTAACCATACCCAAGAAGAGA
>NW_011256582.1:0-432 GCF_000146605.3 Meleagris gallopavo
GGGGGGATACGGGGTGCTGTTGGGGACTACGGGGAACGTGTGAGATCCCAGGCTGGCTGTGTGGGAGGGCTGCTGTGTTTGAGAAGGTCCTTGAGGGGCTCTGTGGGGGCTGTGGGGGATACAGGCACATGGGGGGATATGGGGACACGGCCTGCAGGAGCAGAATGCTGCTCAGGAGAACGCCTGATGTGGGCTTCAGGCGGGACATGGGGCACACGGACATGGGGTGGTATGGGGATGTAGGGGGATGGGGGATGTGAGGAGTGGTTTGAGGCAAAAAGGGGAGGGGGTGTGGGGCAGTGTTGGAGTGGTTTTCTTTCTTCCTGAGAGGGGACTGGGGTCCCTGTGGCCCAAAGGTGGGGCCGACGAGCCATGACCCACCATGAGCCATAGCCCAAGGTGACCACATAACCCTGTGTGTGCGTGACCCCA
>NW_011256583.1:0-467 GCF_000146605.3 Meleagris gallopavo
TATAATTTCAGAAATGTCCTTAGGATATTTTATGTACATCTATAACACTAACAGGTGATCTTAGTGCAGGTAGAGTTCCATATAAAAACCCGGGCTTCGTTATCAGTGCTGGATTTCATCTTGGTAAGGACGCTTTAAATAGGTGAAATGTAGACAGGCATCAACTCCCGGGTCACCTCGTTCAGTGCATCCTGACGTGGCATTTTGACTCATGTCGTGACCTTCACGCACAACGAATGTGGTACTCAGACATGATTTGAGCCAGAATGTGATGTGCCCACATTCAGAAATTGGGATTATACACTATGCTTACCAAAACCTTGACGTTCTGGGCCGCCTTCCGTGGGGTGCTGGGATGGGGGGGACGGGCAGCAGCGCAGGAGCTGGGCGAGGGCGTGAGGAAGCGGTGCTCTGCAGGGCCGTGGCTCTGCTGCTGGCTGAGCGCGCTCTGCGCCCGGGGGTGTCCC
>NW_011256584.1:0-520 GCF_000146605.3 Meleagris gallopavo
CTTTAACAGCTGTTTCGTAGTCTTCATAGTCTTTGTCTCAAAATGTAGGAAACAAGTGGAAGTTCTCAGCGATGCTCCAAATCCAGAGAAGTCTAAGTCTGTTAAGCCCTTCCGACTCAGAATCCCACCAGGCATACAAAACTTCTGCATGTGTGTTAAGAGCTTTACTCATCAGCAAGCAAGCTTCCCTTTTCCTATTTGCATACAGGTGCTTTAATACAATATTGACAGCTTTTCAGCCCAGAGGTCTGGCATAGGTTTCACGTCTTGTGAAAACAAGCATCTTGGTAATTCTAGTAAGAGCACCACAGGAGAGATTTGGGAAGGGAGACACACGATCCTTGCCCAAAAGGAAGATGGCAGGAGTATCACTGCCCATCAGTCTGAACTATATCGGCGTCCGTTGGTTCTGATGGCATGACACCCTTTCTCCACAAAAAAAGCAACACAAAAATCAGCTTGGACTCTCCTTACCATCATCCTCTTCAGGTACATATCCAGCCTTATTCTTATCACAGAA
>NW_011256585.1:0-468 GCF_000146605.3 Meleagris gallopavo
TTTGCAGTTGCTCTCTTTGGAACAGCACCAACCTACCTGTTAAGGGAGCTTCCTGAAGATTCTGTGCTCTGAGAACAGTCTGAACTGTCTGTTCCACAGCTTTTAGCAGGCCTCCCATGAGATGATACGCTCTCAGTGGAGTTACAACATTTCATTTCTTCAGTTTCATTCTGTTAAAGACAGTGTTTCCATTAAGAGAACGTAAAGGTACTCCACAGGTATTTGAAGAAAACCTAAGGAATGATCCCTACGCTCTTGCTGTTTAAAAGCATGTTTTAGGTCTGAAAAAAAATCACGAGCTAACTGCTGGAATAATTCAAGATTTGCCCGTAATGTACAAAACTCTGAGAGTGTTCTCCAAAGCCAGAAAAAGCCCAGAGCCAAGAGCACGACAGCCAAGCTGATGAAAGCAGGACTCTGTTCACACAGTCCTTAGAAAGGTTCCCTCTGCATCTCTGAGTCCCCAGT
>NW_011256586.1:0-493 GCF_000146605.3 Meleagris gallopavo
CTGTACTCTGGATGCACTCGCACAGCTCCATGTCTCCCTGCACTGAGGACTCCACATCTGGACGCAGCACTGCAGGTGAGGCCTGACCAGCGCAGAGCAGAGGGATGGGGATCTCCTCTCTTCGCCCGCTGACTGCGCATCTTTGGATGTGTCAATGGTTTACGGGCTGGTTCGGCCCGGTTCCGTGACTAGAAGGGCGGAGGGATCCGCGGATTCTCGCCCCTAGATATAAAGAAAATAGGGGACCCCGAAATAATTGAAAAACAGTGTCAACAATCTGAGGTAATACTAAGTGATTTCCTAAATATGGTATCAACAGAATTTTATAAAGGAGAGAGAATGTGAAATTGATGGTGGATCGGCCTTACAGCAACGCTGAGATGAGAAGCGCAGGCAGAGAAGCGCAGGCAGAGAAAGCGAGCATCAGGTGACCTGGCCGGGAGTTATATTTCCTCGCTGACCGCAAAGCCCCCTGGGAAACGTAGCTCTTCTT
>NW_011256587.1:0-642 GCF_000146605.3 Meleagris gallopavo
TTACTTGGTATCTGTGTGATTAGTGAAGAAAGAGTGTGAACCTGCAGTACTCAGTGAGGGAGGAACCAGGGGCAGGAAGAGATCAGCTCGGGCAATAGGGCATAAAAGACGTAGCACTGTTTTCTCGGGGCGCTCCTGCTTGCAGGACGCCCGCCATTGCAATCGCGAATCAAATCTGCTTTACGAGAGAAACCGTCCTGGAAAATTATTTGGATATTTCCACCAGGCCCCACAGCCAGTGCCTCTCAGGCCGGGGCTGAGGCTTCCGGCCTCGTGGGCAGCACCAGTCTCTCTAACTGTGGCTGTAGCTTTACGACCCAAGACTGGTGCCGGTCTCTCTGGCTGTGGCTACAGCTTTAGGGACGGTGCCAGCCTCTCTGGTGCTGTGGCTGCAGTTTTAGGTCCAAGTTTAGGAACTAGGAGAGGAAAAGAGAAGCACCAGATCATAAAAGGCCATAAAAGACGGAACACTGACTGCAAACATGCTTCTGTTTGTGGGACGCCCACCACTGGATTGCGAATAAAATCTGCTTTATCAGTGCTTAAAGAAAAGCTGCTTACATATGCATTAGATGTCCAAGCAAAGGCTGGGTTATTACAATGAGTCCCCAGTATGATTGACACTCCCCCCTTCCCTTCCCT
>NW_011256588.1:0-399 GCF_000146605.3 Meleagris gallopavo
GAAAATTTCTTCCTGATATGTAGTCTAAATCTCCTTTTCCAGTTTAAAGCCATTTCCCCTTGTCCTGTCGCTACCTGCCCTGATAAAAAGTCCTCCCCAGCTTTCCTGTAGGGCCCTTCAGGTACTGGAAGGCCACTCCAAGGTCTCCTTGGAGCCTTCTCTTCTCCACTGGAGCTGATGAGCTCCAGCTCTCTCAGCCTTTCCGTACAGGGGAGGTGTTTCAGCCCTCTGATCATCTTTGTGGCCCTCCTCTGGACCTGCCTGAACAACTCCATGTCCTTGTGTTGAGGGCTCCAGAACTGGACGCAGTGCTCCAGATGGTGTGTCAATGAGAGCAGAGTAGGGGGCAGCATCACCTCCCTCGAACTGCTGGTCATGCTTCTGTGCTTCAAGGCTTAT
>NW_011256589.1:0-465 GCF_000146605.3 Meleagris gallopavo
ACATCCATGAGCTGTGCGGAGTGGAGCGAAGGAGGCGCGGGAGCAGCCAGAGGGGTCGACAGGGGTAGTTCTGGTGGTGCGACAGCAGGCAGCAGCAAAGGCCTGCCCTGCAGCAGCTCAGAGAGCTGCCCAAGGGATGGCGGCGGTCCCCAGAATGGGCCGGTGGGGGTCCTGGTGGCAGCCCGTGCTTCCTCGTTGAGCTCCCTGCTGTGCTGTGGGAAGTCAGGGAGCTGGGCGATGAAGCTCCCTGGGAGGGGCAGGGCTGCTGGAGACATCAGGGCTTTGTGGCTCCGTGGCACTGATCCATGCAATGAGTTGTTCTCTTTCCTGGCTGTCTCGTTCCCCCAGCAGCTCATCCTGAAGCAGGTCACTCTTCAGGTATTTCTCTCTGACTTTGGAACCATCTTGATTCTCCTGGGATCCTCGAGAGCACCTGCCATGTCTGAAAAAGCCAGAACATCCCCC
>NW_011256590.1:0-449 GCF_000146605.3 Meleagris gallopavo
GCAGTGTGGGATGGGAAGGGGTCTGTGGGACTGAGGAAGCAATGGCAGTCCCCACCTCACCAAAGCAAAGCAAAGATGAGGGCTGTGCATAATGAGCAGTTCTCAGACAAGATGGAAGCCAAAATGTTGTTGGGTACCTGAGCCTTCTGTGGTGGTAAGCAACATGGTGCACAGAGTGCAGCCATGTGCTCCGAGCAAGGAGCACAGGTTTGTGCAAGAGGCCCGGATGCAGGGCAGTGCCTTCATGACTGTATTGTGTCCACAGGTGGCAGCAGAGCTGCGGTGCTCCCAAGTGCCGTAACAAGTGCCCGGAGAGATGTGTTGGTCTCGGTGGAAACAGCAAGGAAGTGGAATGTGCATTTCCCGGCATGCCCGGAACCTCACTTTGCTGACTGGTCATTGTCTGCCCAGCAGGTAAGGCGATGCACACCCGCCAGCGTTTACCCATT
>NW_011256591.1:0-459 GCF_000146605.3 Meleagris gallopavo
CTGTATTGTGTCCAACAGGTGGCAGCAGAGCTGCGGTGCTCCCAAGTGCCGTAACAACTGCACGGAGAGATGTGTTGGTCTCTGTGGAAACAGCAAGGAAGTGGAATCTGCATTTCCCGGCATGCCCCGGAACCTCACTTTGCTGACTGGTCATTGTCTGCCCAGCAGGTAAGGGCGATGCACACCCGCCAGCGTTTACCCATTCCAGAGCCCGGCACAATAGGGTTCCCCCAGAGCTCTGAATTGCGCTTCATGGTGCCCAGAAGGCTGCCTATCCTCTTTGTTCTGTGTCTTGCTTGTCTCTGGTCTTGCACTGTTTTCACTATTACATTCTCTTGTCCTCCTTATTTTTGTGTTTCCTTGCCCCTATTCTCTTGGCCTAATGACCCCTTGGCTTTGTGTTGCCACTATTCATGTCGGCATTCTAGTTTTGGCGTTCCCTGCCGTATTGTCTGGGCC
>NW_011256592.1:0-496 GCF_000146605.3 Meleagris gallopavo
TCACAGCTAGGCCTAGTGCATTCTGCATGTACCCAAGGCGAAGTGCAAACCGCTCCTCTCCGACGTGCGGACACGAGACCGCTCGCGCGTCGGAGAAAAGCAGCAGGCACAAGTCGCCCGTTCTCGGCAAGTGAGAAACACGAGAGCGCTGCTGACGGCTGAAAGCGGCACTCGGGGAGAAGCGCGATTTCTCGACCAGCGTCGGCAAACTCTCCGGAGCGGTTCAGCGCGAGTGCCGCTTTCTACGCATGAGAGCGAAGCAGTGCAATTCCGATGCCGAGAACGTGCGAATTCAGCCTCCTGCACTACCTCCGTAGGGAGGTTTTTTCTCCGCAGGCCCAGAAAGGATCGCTCCCCACTTTCTGTCACGCTCTCTCTCCCTGGGAGCGAAACAAATGTCGCTCCCCGAACTTCCAACAGCCTTATTAGAGTAGGGTTTTTGCTCTCCACTCTTTTCCTCCGAGCATGCACAAGCGTAGCCATGGAGAACAACACC
>NW_011256593.1:0-477 GCF_000146605.3 Meleagris gallopavo
TGCTTGGGTGTGGGTTTTTTCCATTATTAGAAACACAGAACTTGCTGAAACTAAGTTACCCTAATTGTGCCTGAGGTGTTGCAGCGAATTCCCACTCGCTTTGGACTCTGAGGACTCAGCTCACACACATCTGCCCCAGGGGCTCAGTTGAGCCACACAACGGTGCCGTTCCTTCCTGGTCAGGCAGGCAGACACGAGGTGTTCAAAGCCATCTGACGGCTGTCCTTGCCTGTTCTGCCTGCACCTGGACACATCGGGGGCTTTCCTGATCTCAGGACACGTGCCTGAAACAAATGTTGGTTCTCCTCTCAGCAGAGCTGTTGGACAGACCTGTTGGCTCTAGAAATTAAACATGGCAGTGAGATGAGGCCAATGATGTAAGAGTAAGAGATGCTTTGGGATGCTTTTATGGCTGCACAGTGCCTCAGGAAGCAGTGACACCTGCCAGCTAAATAAAGCTGTCCCTTAGATGCTGTG
>NW_011256594.1:0-522 GCF_000146605.3 Meleagris gallopavo
GCAACTTGTAGGAACTGATGGGCAACTGGAGGCAACTGGTGGCCAGTGGGGTGAACCTGCCCGTGAAATTCCTGGGGGTGGTTTGGTCAGGAAAGACCAAAGTACTGCCCAGTGCTGTCATAGATAAGGTTCAGGCGTTCCCAGTCCCTACAACATCGAAGCAGCTGCAAGAGTTTCTAGGTGTATTGGGTTATTGGCGTTCTTTTATAGCTCACCTAGCGCAGCTGCTAAGGCCACTGTACAGACTCACAAGAAAGGGCAGCTTTGGGATTGGGGGAAAACAGAACAGGACACTTTCCAACAAGTAAAACTGGCAGTTCAACAAGCCCAGGCATTGGGTGTATTTGATCCTACCCTCCCAGCCGAGTTGGATGTTTGCGTCACTCAAGATGGCTTTGGTTGGGCCTGTGGCAACAATGCCCGAGTTCTGTTGGACCCCATTGGTTTCTGGGCTCAGATCTGGCATGGAGCAGAAGAAAGATACAGTAGGATTGAAAGACAGTTATGGCTGTCTATTCGGCA
>NW_011256595.1:0-566 GCF_000146605.3 Meleagris gallopavo
TGGACGACAGGTTGGCCATGAGCCAGCAGTGTGCCCTCGTGGCCAAAAAAGGCCAATGGCATTCTGGGGGTGCATTAAAAAAGAGCGTGTCCAGCAGGTCGAGGGAGGTGATCCTCCCCCTCTACTCTGCCCTGGTAAGGCCTCATCTGGAGTACTGTGTCCAGTTCTGGGCTCCCCAGTACAAAAAAAGACAGGGATCTCTTGGAAAGAGTCCAGCGGAGGGCCACAAAGATGGTGAAGGGCCTGGAGCATCTCCCCTATGAAGAAAGGCTAAGTGAACTGGGTCTGTTTAGCCTTGAGAAAAGAAGACTGAGAGGGGACCTGATCCAGGTTTATAAATATCTGAGGTGTGGCGGCCATAGCGGTGAGGCCAGTCTCTTTTCAGTGGTACGTGGAGACAGGACGAGGGGAAACAGACATAAGCTGCAGCACAGGAAGTTTCGCACAAATGTGCGTAAGAACTTCTTCACGGTGAGGGTGACGGAGCACTGGAACAGGCTGCCCAGGGAGGTTGTGGAGTCTCCTTCTCTGGAGATATTCAAGTCTCGCCTGGATGCCTCCCTGTG
>NW_011256596.1:0-641 GCF_000146605.3 Meleagris gallopavo
AAAATGGACTGCACATCCAATTGAAATGATCTGTGCTATAAGTAGCAGGATCTTCCACAATATTGGCCCCCCGAAAGCAGTCCCAAAGAGCTGCTGCAAACACTTACCAAACAGTTTAGGTAGACTGAGGTGTTACCTCACTACTGCATGTTGGATCAACACTTACAGACACTTAAGAAAAGGGAGCTACCTGTTGATCTCTTAGCATTTTTCAACAAAAGGTTCCGTAACACATTCTCCTCAGCCACAGTCTGTTATATTAGCATTAGGATTCTAGAGAAAAATTAAGTGGAGACAAATGAAGTCATTCTACTCTATGTCCTTTAAGTATGGAACACAAGAACATGTTGGGTATGTAAATTGCCCTTGCTGTGGACAGCTACAGAAATCTTAACAAATTATTGTGCAGAGAACTCCTGTGCAGCTGCGGATGCTCAAAAATCAGTAGCTGAACATTCAGCCATTTCCTCTTAAAGTGATCATTTTTCTATTCCCACTGGTTTCCAGGCTGAGAGATCTACCATACTCTACGTTGTTCCCCACCTTCATATGCTTTTCCCTTTTTTGACTTCTGAACATATCTTAAAATTCTCAGCAATTCCTTGCCCTGCTTTAATTTCAGACCCACTGTTCTGTTTTTT
>NW_011256597.1:0-517 GCF_000146605.3 Meleagris gallopavo
TCCTCTTAAAGTGATCATTTTTCTATTCCCACTGGTTTCCAGGCTGAGAGATCTACCATACTCTACGTTGTTCCCCACCTTCATATGCTTTTCCCTTTTTTGACTTCTGAACATATCTTAAAATTCTCAGCAATTCCTTGCCCTGCTTTAATTTCAGACCCACTGTTCTGTTTTTTATCCACTTCTGTGGCCTAGTTCTTACCCTCCACTTTCAGGCTAAGCTCCTGTACTCTTTGTGTACTTCAGGGTGGTGTTTTGAATGCAAACTGAATGACATTTTCCATTCATATACTATGTGTATGGAAATGTAAAGAAATAAATGTTCAGAGCAGACAAGGCCAATACCTTGCTATACACTAGTATTTACTTCTTGAAGCTGCGTCTATCTGCACTTCAGAACACTCAAAAGAGATTTTATAAGTTGCTGAATGGGAATTGTACAAACAATGTGTGCACTAGCAGAGAGGCTTCACCAAATTTCCAAACTGCAGACCTAATCATAGAATCATAGAATGGC
>NW_011256598.1:0-602 GCF_000146605.3 Meleagris gallopavo
TTTTTTTATCCACTTCTGTGGCCTAGTTCTTACCCTCCACTTTCAGGCTAAGCTCCTGTACTCTTTGTGTACTTCAGGGTGGTGTTTTTGAATGCAAACTGAATGACATTTTCCATTCATATACTATGTGTATGGAAATGTAAAGAAATAAATGTTCAGAGCAGACAAGGCCAATACCTTGCTATACACTAGTATTTACTTCTTGAAGCTGCGTCTATCTGCACTTCAGAACACTCAAAAGAGATTTTTATAAGTTGCTGAATGGGAATTGTACAAACAATGTGTGCACTAGCAGAGAGGCTTCACCAAATTTCCAAACTGCAGACCTAATCATAGAATCATAGAATGGCTTAAGTTGGAAGGAAAAGATCATCAGGCTCCAACCCCTTGCTGTGGACAGTGTTGCCATGGAAGGGGCTGCTCAGGGCCCCATCCAACCTGGCCTTGACTGGAAGCCTCTGGGAATGGGTCATTCACAGCTTCTCTGGGCAATCTGTTCCAGTGCCTCACCACTCTCTGAGTAAAGATTTTTTTCCTAATATCTAACATAAATCTCCCCTCTTTTAGTTTAAAACCATTCCCCCTTGTCCTATCATTATAAG
>NW_011256599.1:0-473 GCF_000146605.3 Meleagris gallopavo
GTTGCAATAGGCGACCTCAAGTAACTATTTGTTCTGGAGCTCAGGGAAGAGTCATGAGAAGTGAAGTGGTAGTTATTGGCTTGGCTGTCAAAATGGTGGAGCTTTACTGGGAGTGAAAGGTGTGGGCTTTCTGTAGGCAGGCCCCGGGTTTATTTCTGTAAGCAGCCCCCCTCTCAGAGATTGGTCTTTGTTTGCTGCTTTGCTGTGCCTACCTGCCTGCTCCCTGGGCTTGCTGCATCTCATCCCTTCATTTTTTTCATGGCATTTGAACTTGTAGTTTCACTTCTAAATGTGAGAGCGGAGCTGGATAAGGGGAGGGTAAGTTGCTTCTTTATTTTCTGTTCTCCCAGGTGGGTCTGTATATTTGTGCCCAAGTTGTGGCAGCTCTGTAACTGGGAATGTTCCTAGTGGTCATAAAAGACTGTGCTGCCAGCACAGAATTTGGCCACAGGCCTGCCTGCTGGATTAAATTC
>NW_011256600.1:0-505 GCF_000146605.3 Meleagris gallopavo
CGGTGTGAAGTCCCTGGAGAGGCCGAACAGTGTGAAGGTGCTTCTACTCATAGCTGTGCAACTCAGGAGTGAAGTGTGTTCATCAGCTTTTGCACCTGGTAGCGTTTTGTTTCCTCGTGCAGCTTTGCTCTGAGCAATGTAGAGCTGTCAGGCAGACTTGGGTCCATTTGCCACTATCTCAGCAGGAATGAGAGCAGTAACACTTTCTGTAAGTGCAGTGCAGTTGAAGAAGGAGCTAGTTTGGGCTGTAAAAATAGTGCATTTGAGGGATTTTTGATGGAGTTGGGCTAACAGGACAAGACTTCTATTGGCGACCGGTTTCTGTGACATGGAAAAATTACACTTTGTTTTAGGGATGGAGCGTGGGATTTGATTGAATCTTACTGAAAAAGGGGGAAAGGAAAGCTTCTGTGGGTCAGAACGCTGTGAGCTGCAGTTTGGCTACCTTCATCTGAATAGGGCTGCATGAAAGGGTGTGTTTGATGGGGAAGAGGAGAGGAAAGTG
>NW_011256601.1:0-442 GCF_000146605.3 Meleagris gallopavo
GAAAGGGTTATTTGTTGAGGAGGACGTTTTGAAATATACTGTACATAATGAATTACAAAAAAAAAAAAAAAGAAAAAGTACCTTCTCCGGCTCAGTTTAGGGCTATTATTAGACAATCAAACTGTCATTTTTTCAAAGCAGTTCAATTGTCACAGGTTTTTCTAATGGCTTCTAAAGCATTATCTAATGCCTGGGCCAAAAAAAAAACAACGCCCAAAAAAACAGAAGGGATTAAAGCGTGTTGAAAAGCCCCACTCAGAATGCATGACAAATCAGTGTCTGCAGGCTAAACCCTTCCTGTCCCATTTGCCCTCAGAATTATTTGTGCGCTGCAAGCCAGGACTTTATTTGTACTCATTTTTTTAGATATACACCGGTCCTTACGGTTTTCCTTCGTGCACACTGTTCATACAGAAACCCAGCACAGAGAGGATTACCCCAT
>NW_011256602.1:0-445 GCF_000146605.3 Meleagris gallopavo
ACATCTCCTCCTGTTTCTTCAGATCCAACTAAAGCGAAAAATTCTTCCAAGTTTTCTCCATCTGCTTTAGCCAAGCAAAAGTTACTGAGCTTCAAAGTGCCGGGCCCTTCCAGCAGAATCTAGAGGAATAAAAATAATCCAGCATAGCAGCTATTAACACCAGTGACTGCACTAATTTCCAATACAAAATATACTAAATGACAATAATTTAATCATTTAAGTAAATAGAGATGATCACTATCATATCTAAAAGCATTGAGAGGTTTAAGTCAAAACAAATCACTTTTTTTCTTGTAAGACAAAAAAAAAAAAAAATCACACAAGGTGACGACACAACATTAATGGTTCCATTTCACATTTTCATTTGCTCATGATTAAGCTGATATGAATGATGATGGATATGCTACTGTAGAAAAGAAAGTAAAAATAAGAGTTAAAGTAAAAA
>NW_011256603.1:0-444 GCF_000146605.3 Meleagris gallopavo
TGTATTTTTGCCTCTCGTGTTTATAAGCTAATTCTCCCTAGCAAGCATTGAAGTTAATATAATATATATGCACTTACTCTATATAAATAAGAATTCTTGTGATATCAAGAATTGCCCGTCCAATGTTAAATTAATTTTTTAATATTTATTTAAGAATTAATATTTGTGTAACTACTTTATTGTTGTTATTATTATTATTATTATTACGTAAAATAAGAAACTGAAGCTTATCAGTGCCATCAGTGCCTAGCCGGATATCTTTTTTGCAGATATTCTCATCACCACAGTTTCTTTTTATGCCAATACATTTAACTATTAGTTTAAAATTAAGTTCCCTGCTCTGTATTTGGCCAGAGAAATCTCAGCATGTACCAAGGATGAAAAACCAGCATATGTCCTTCAGGAAGCAAACCTATGAGAAAACGAAATAAAAATTAAAAAAAA
>NW_011256604.1:0-484 GCF_000146605.3 Meleagris gallopavo
TTTCCTAAATAAGGAAAGAAAAAAACAAAAAAACCAACTGAGCTTAGCATGCAAATAATAGACCAAAAGGGGAAATTGTAAACAGTTTTATTGACCAAGAAAGACACTTAGGACTGGGTGGGTTTTATGTTTCTCTTACAGAGCACTGAAACAGGAATGGTCATGAAACATTTGTTTCCTTATGGTGCAGTTTAAGTGCCCAACCTCAACAAAAGCCATCTGCACCATTCTCTCTGCATTCCCAGAAACAGATCTCAGAGCAAAAACTGAATGCTCGCTGCTGTAAGCTGCGTGAGATCTTACAGCATAACACTGAACCTCCGATGCAGATTCTGAAGGCGAGTGGTTACGTGGTTCTTGACATGGCAGTGCTCTTAAATGCCACGTTCTTCTTCCTTTGGTGTTCAGAAGTAGGGGGTAAGGAGTGGGACTGCAGCCCTCACTGCCAGCAGCTGAGCTGTCCCCAGTGTGATTCTGGAGCTTT
>NW_011256605.1:0-495 GCF_000146605.3 Meleagris gallopavo
AGGGGAGATGCTCCAGGCCCTTCACCATCTTTGTGGCCCTGCGCTGGACTCTTTCCAAGAGATCCCTGTCTTTTTTGTACTGGGGAGCCCAGAACTGGACACAGTACTCCAGATGAGGCCTTACCAGGGCAGAGTAGAGGGGGAGGATCACCTCCCTCGACCTGCTGGACACGCTCTTCTTAATGCACCCCAGAATGCCATTGGCCTTTTTGGCCACGAGGGCACACTGCTGGCTCATGGCCAACCTGTCGTCCACCAGGACGCCCAGGTCCCTCTCTGCAGAGCTCCTCTCCAGCAGCTCATCCCCCAGCCTGTATTGGTGCATGCAATTATTCCTCCCCTAGGTGTAAGACCCTACACTTGCTTGTGTTGAACCTCATCCGGTTTCTTACTGCCCAGCTCTCCAGCCTGTCCAGGTCTCGCTGAATGGCAGCACAGCCTTCAGGCGTGTCAGCCAATCCTCCCAACTTCATATCATCAGCAAACTTGCTGAGG
>NW_011256606.1:0-320 GCF_000146605.3 Meleagris gallopavo
CTCCCAAAGATAAAATGACTCATTTCAGTGCTTTCAAACTGACTTTTTTTTTTCTAGCAAAAAAAAAAAAGTCTGTCATAGGAAATGAGTACTGCCCAATTTAGTAGCAAGAGTAATAGTATATATTACAAGTCTTTGCTTGAAAAGAGTGTTGCATTTCTTCATGGTGCTTTTTAGACACAGTATTGCAATTTAGGGCCAGGATCTCTCCACCTACATCTGTCCTACCACATCTAGTGATATTTCTTGCTTCTTACACTGAGATGAGTGTTCTGGCTACACCCAGAACTGAACTTTGAGACCTATAACCTTTACTCCAG
>NW_011256607.1:0-573 GCF_000146605.3 Meleagris gallopavo
AATGCTCTTAAGACCTATAAACAGCAGGAATGAATTGAGTGATAGGTGTCCCACACTGAGACTGCTGATAGTGCCATTGTTAATGTTCAACTACTTGGACCTGTTGGCAGTCAGCAAGTAGACTGTATTCTGAGGAACTAGCACAGGAATCACTTCAATGTAAGTTACAGATGTGTTATGTGGAAGCCTCATTTCAGTACTGCAGTGGAGAAAGCTGCTTTTCTGGCATCTTAAATAACAGTTCTTTGACTGCTGGCTCTCTGCTGCTTACAAACACCACAGCACTGCTTCAGACAAAACAATGTAATCCTTTTGTACTGGTGCTCTGAGCCATTGTTAATAACTTGCTTTCCACTTCTGCTTTAGGAGTCAATTCTAAATAGGAGAATCATGTTGTCAAAGAGTTTGGATTAAAAAAATAAAATAAAAAACCTAACATAAAAGAGAGAAATACATAATTATGAACAATTTAGGCATAGCTGCCTCTGCTTGCATTCTTATTAAATTTCTAATGATGTCTTATTAAACACTGGGTCCTGGTGTTATCATAACACAAATTGAAACATGAAACTT
>NW_011256608.1:0-529 GCF_000146605.3 Meleagris gallopavo
CATAAAAGCAACCATCCAGACAAAGCCGGCTTTCTCAATATATTTTGAGGTGCTCCTCCACAATTTTTCAGTGTAATTTTTAAATTACATATCCTGCATGAATCTGCAGTGACCTCCCTCAGTATTCTTTTCCTTCATTCAAGCATATTTGTTTCTAATACTTGGTCTCTCTCCAAACAAAATTATGGATACATAACTTTTCAGGCAGGTGAAAAAAAAAATCCCACATCAACAACACTGTGTACAAATAACTCCAAATTCTGAGCAATTTGGCAGTTCATTGGACTGCCATGACTGAACTGGGTCTGCTCAAATCAAAGTTTGCTCTGAATAATCAGAATTAAGTCACTCTGCAGAGCTTTGGATTGTGTTTTGAGATATACACCATATCTTTGTTTCTCATCCACTTTCTTCTTCCTGAAAGACCATCATTTGTGTATAAGCACAGTTAGTAAGACACTTAGACACCATGTCTCTCTAGATCTAGTATTATTTTTTCCTCATCCATTCTGTTTTTGTTGTTTGTTTC
>NW_011256609.1:0-517 GCF_000146605.3 Meleagris gallopavo
CCCCCCCTCCACTTAGTAAGGGGCCCACATTCTCTCTAGTTTCCTTTTGCTGTTAATATACTTGAAGTAAGCCTTTTTTTATTATCCTTTATCACTTTAACCAGATTCAATTCCAGACTGACGTTAGCCTTCCTCGTTGCATCCCTGCAGGCCCTGACTACATTCCTATATTCTTCCCAAGTGGTCAGAGCCTTTTTCCACATTTCATGAATCTTCTTCTTTCCTTTGAGCTTGCGCATGAGCTCCTTGCTCATCCACACAGGTCTCCTGCCACCTTTTCCCGATTTCTTGCTCACAGGGACGCACCGATCCTGAGCTTGGAAGAAGAGCTGTTTAAATGCTGACCAGCTCTCAGAGGCCCCCTTACCTTCTAACACCCGAGCCCACGGGATAGCTCCAAGTAAGTCCCGGTAGGGATCGAAGTTGGCTCTCCTAAAGTCCAGAGTAGCAATCCTACTTATTGCTTTGCTGCTTCTACTCAGGATCTTGAACTCCACCATCTCATGATCACTACAAC
>NW_011256610.1:0-537 GCF_000146605.3 Meleagris gallopavo
TATAGTTATGTTAATTGGAGCTAATCATTACTGTTTAAATTGTGAGTGTAACAATCTGATTCTCAAATTGACTCACTGTGTTTATTCATTTATCCTACGGATATTCTACCAGAAAGCAAGCTGAGTGTATGGCCTCATGACCATTTCTTCATTATTTCCTCTTTTATCACTACAATCCAACAAATGTACTATGTTGGTGGAGAGAAAAACTTTTATTTACTTTTATTTATTTATTTTATTTTTCATCTGCTATTTGTCTTAAAAGTTTTCAGTAAGGCAAAAAAGTAGGCCTTTTAATGTAATATAATAGTTTATTCACAATAACTGATGCTTTATTTACAAATTTACAAATAATAAGATATTATTTTAAAACAAACACTTTTACAGTGAATATGGTCTAATTATGTCTTTGATATAACTCATAAGTTCATAAGTAAGTTATAGATATCAAGACAATGAAATGGATGCCGACAAAAGGTTTATGTCACATTATACTGCTGCAGTTTGCTTATTTAAAGTTCTCAGCATTACGTGAGT
>NW_011256611.1:0-536 GCF_000146605.3 Meleagris gallopavo
TTGCTTTCATTTTTCTGTGAAATGGTACAAAACTGTGCAGCATTAGATGATTAGAAGAGTTGTATTAGGTTTGTCTTCAGATATGAAAACGGTTTTGTGTGTGCTAATCTAAAATTAAAATTCTGAATATCTTCACATACAAACATCTTAATACCTTGGATGATGTCCAGGACTTTAAGCATAAGCGGTGCACAAATTAAAGAACGCTTCTCATGGAGAAGTTCATTTGAGTGAAAAACTGGTAGCTATTAATTATGAATTGTTTACAAAGTGGATATGCACCCATAATGAAACAGTGGTCTTTTCAGGTCAACTACTTTGTTAACAGGTCCTTGGAAAGATAATAGGCTTTTCAAAAGCCTCTAAGAAGCTGATAAAATTAGCAGGGCAATTGGTGTTTATTTAGTTAATTTTGAAAATGAGTGGTTTGGTTGTTTTTTGTGGTTAGGAATTACTGAGAGGAAAAATCACGTATGCTTGGAAATTATCTTCTTGTGGATATTCAAAACTTTCTAAATCCATTTGCAATTATGGAT
>NW_011256612.1:0-452 GCF_000146605.3 Meleagris gallopavo
GATAGTATCTGCAAGCAACTTTATACTATTTGTAGAATGTCTGGTCCATCTAAACATTCTCCTAGGGGGTTTGAATTTTTTGTTGTCTTAGGTTTTTTGTTGTTTTTTTTTTCTTCTCCTCCCCTTCTTTCTACAGACCTGCCTTGAATTTCCCTTTATTCCTCCAACTGTTTGGATAACTGCTGTGTGCAGTACAGTGCTTTTTTTTTTTTTACACTCTAAAGATGAATGGATTACAGATGCCTTCTTCTTCTTTTATATTTAGTGGTTGTGATTAGCACCTCTATCACAGCATGTTAAGCACCATCCTGTTGTGTGTGTAGCTCAAAGATAACGGCTATTTATTGTAAATATAATTGCATGGGTTTCAGTTCTGGCTCGATCCCTAACTGCTTCAAATTCGTTTCTATTAATGAGTTTTAAATGAAAGGAAACCAAAGTGGTGGAGGCCC
>NW_011256613.1:0-416 GCF_000146605.3 Meleagris gallopavo
AGGAACAGTAAGAGGTAGGCAGAAAGGATTGGAGCAGCAGGGTCAAGGAGGTAAAAGGGGACAGTAGGCATCACCTTGCAGAAAAAGAATCTGGAGAAGAGATAAGGGGAATTGGTTGTTCCTCAAAGAAACTATACAAAGGGAACAAATGCAAATTGTGACAGCACAGAAGGAGGATAAAAGA
Source organism: Meleagris gallopavo (assembly GCF_000146605.3). Lineage (NCBI taxonomy): Eukaryota > Metazoa > Chordata > Aves > Galliformes > Phasianidae > Meleagris > Meleagris gallopavo. The sequence continues at coordinate 185 of NW_011256613.1, forward strand.
AAATAAATCTGTCTGAATTATAGCTTTATTATTTATATCAAGCACAGGAAGGAACTGTGTAGAAAATTAAAACCAAATTGAGTGGTTAAGAATGAGTATAAAGAATAGCAAAAGATACAAAGATCAAGGAAACCAAGGACAAAAAAAAAAAAGAAAAAAGTGATCCAGTTACAAGGACAAACATTAGGAATAACAGAAGTTTTTCTAGAAGTACTTTACCGCTAAGAGGATA
>NW_011256614.1:0-448 GCF_000146605.3 Meleagris gallopavo
GGATTCCAGACTACATTTGTGCTGTGTAGGATTCTCAACTATACATTTTGTGGTGCTGGTTTCTGTTCAACAAATACTTCACCCATCTATCACCCCCACTCTTCTAATCTCTTTCAAACAAGGCCCAGAAGAAAAGAGCCCCGTTTCAGTGAACCGTGATTGTTTGCTTCTTCTTTGCTCTATTTAACACATCAATACTGACAAAGATGCTGTCAAGAGTCACGAATTGCCTGCACCATTTAACAAAATGAAAAATGTTATTTGCTGTTTCCTTCCATTTTCTTTTTTTTTTGCCCTTGTACTTTGAGAATTGGCTACTCTAGATAGCTGTTTGAAGTTTTTGCGTTAAAGAATATCTGAATGGATGCTGAGAGATGAACAGTTTGTAGAAAATGTATCCTGTTTGAAACTTTGCTGCCCATTCTAATGTTCCTTGTTTATGTTCCAT
>NW_011256615.1:0-550 GCF_000146605.3 Meleagris gallopavo
CTCAGTGAATGTATTGCCCTACTCAAATACACCATATAGTCACCAATAGGAATGTTTACTGAGTAATCATTAATACAAATAAAGCCATCATAGTATATCTCCAAGTCATTATATGTAAAAAGCAGAACTAAAAGAACATTTATTCTTGCATTACTTCTCTCCCAAACTGCAAATGATTTGCGGTACATGCTTAATCATCTTCTTATTTTTTAATGCATTAGGGAATAGATTTTAACATGTTTAAAAGAATACAATGCAGTGTCAAATTAACATTTCTTTTTAAAAATAATAAAAATAATTGTAGCTCATCGTTACTATAACTTGTACTAGAAACTTCTCAGATTTAAGTGTCAGTTTTTCCTGGAGTGAAGTCTGGTGCTCTTCATATCCAGATAAATTTTTCAAGCATGACATTATGGCAGTAAAAAAAATAAATAAATACTCAAATAAACAAACAAACACAAACTTTTTTGTTATTTATTTATTTATTTATTTATTTATTTATTTATTTATTTAGATAGATAGATAGATAGATAGATAGATAGACAAA
>NW_011256616.1:0-512 GCF_000146605.3 Meleagris gallopavo
TCTTGTTCTATCACTTGCTAGAGTGATAAAGAGAACCTCCTCAGTTCCTGAAGGCCTGCCTTCTCCTTCTATGGTACTTATTTTGTTTAGAAGGAAGAAAAAATACTCAATTTTATTTAAACTTAATAGAGAAGAAAGTGAGAGATACTTCAAAAAATCACAATTTCTTTCCTTTTCTTCTCAATTCTTACCAGAAACCTAGAAGACTGTAGCTCCATGCCACCCTCTCTAGAGTTGAGTGCTCTGAACTATTTTCATGTCACTGTGGGTTCAGGTTTCTATATTTAAGAATTTTCCTTGCCACCTCAACTCAACCTCAGTAGGTGAAAACTGTAGAGATTCAAAGATTTCAAAAGAAATGTTTTGGGAGTGAAAAGGACAAAAGCAGGTATTTTATATAGATCATGCATGAAGAAAAAAAAAAAAAAACTTTACTGAAAGATTTTTCTTCTTTTGAAAAAAAAGGACTTTTACAGTTTTCTACAGAATAGAGGCTGACTGTGATGCCCTAT
>NW_011256617.1:0-583 GCF_000146605.3 Meleagris gallopavo
CCTCAACCAACTGAGCACTGAGGAATTCTTGCCTTAATTACATGTGAACCAAAGCAAGTCGAACAAATCTTTACAAATGAGACTTTGATTCTTCTACAGGACAAAAAACAAAAACAAACAAACAAACAAAAAACAAAACCCTGAGGATTTGGTGCAAAACTATCCTCTAGCAAGAGGGCCTCTGACAAATTCATATTAAAAAATATTAATGCTGTCTCAAGACATCAAATCAAGTATGTTCTAATTTGTTTCAAGTATGTTCTAATTTGTTGTACAATAAATTTGGGGATGACAGGATGCAAAGCTCTGTCAGCAGATAAAAACGTACTCCGAAATTGCTTAGAAACCATCAGGCTCACTCGGCCAAGCCAGACAATTCTGAGAAATATCGTGGAAGTTGACAACTGGTGTATTCCAAGATAATTCCATTTTAACTTTGAAATATTTAGCTGTTCATAACAAAGTCACCTTCATAAACAGCAGACCTCCAAAGAGCAATGAAGAAGGATGCATGCATTTACCATGACAGTGATGCACCAAAGACTTCTACTGTTTCTTCTGTTACGCTGCCATTATTGAATTT
>NW_011256618.1:0-495 GCF_000146605.3 Meleagris gallopavo
TTTTATTAATCAGTTACTGTTATATGTATTATAAATGTTACAAATACCTATATTCTATTAGCTCAAGAAAAATTACTAATTCCACTAAGTGCAGTATAAATTTCTTCATTGTATTCCCTTTCTTTGCTGAGCTACACTGCCTCTGCGTCCAGTCATATGGGGACTTTCAGAATATATTGCTCACTGGTCTTAAATGGAATTAATACAAGTAGAAAAAAGTTCTTTTCCTTCTTCCTCTCCCCCATTTCTTTTTCACATATTTCTGCTATTTTTAATACAGTTAAGTATTGTGTCACAAACTGTATATTCTTACACTACGTTTGTTCACTATATCTTGAGTCTTGGTGTAATAAAAATAACCCATATGACTGGCTGAAATAATCATTTTCCTGGCTATCATCATGTTTTCTTTAGAAAATTAGGGCCTATTACCAGGTGATTCTTATATCAGGCCAGATTTTGCTTTCTTGTCAAATTCTCCATTCCCATGTATGT
>NW_011256619.1:0-456 GCF_000146605.3 Meleagris gallopavo
TGTAGTCCATATTTAGAACAGCTTAATTATAGGATTGTATCAATAAAACATGGGTTGTTTTTTTATTTAACTTCTTGTTTGTGGTTCTATGTCAAATAACACCAAGCACAAGAATTTCTTTAACTTTATGAAAACACATTTAGTCCTGAAAAGGAACATGCTAGAGGCTGTATATCTGAAGGAGCTTGCATCCTGTGTTACAGAGGATGTGTGAGCAGAAACAATGTTGAGGCAGAGCAAACAGCTTCTTGTGCAAGATCTTGATCTCAGCAGTCTCACCATCGCTTTGGGGACAGTGCAATTCAAGATATATGGCCTTTTTTTCTTTTTTTTTCTGAGACTGATCTTTGCGTGGCCCATCTGAGTATTCAACCTGAAACTTGTAATTTGTGTTCCTTTTTTTACTAAATCTTTGTTTTTGCTTCCATTATTCCATCTAACTCTAGTATTTTGTTT
>NW_011256620.1:0-520 GCF_000146605.3 Meleagris gallopavo
CCACACATAATACCAAATGCATACAGCTTCACTTCTGAAGCAACAAACTATTCAGACCCAGATCTAGTGACAGAAACTATATTTCTCCCTCCCCCCCAACGCTCAGTTTAATCACAACCTCTGAACTGAAAAGAAGTGAACATTATGTAAGCTTGCAATCCGTCATTTGTTTCTCTCTACAAGCACAGACAGATTTACGTGCTCAGAAAAGGGGAAGAAGGTGAAACATGTGCACCATTAGCACAGTAGTGGTACTGGAAGCTTCAGACTGTGCCTGAAGAACAGCGAAGAAGGGAGAAAAAACTTGCAAAGATTTTACCCATAACTTCTTGAGAAGCTTGACTGCCCTTCAAAGCCTGTTTAACTTCTACAAAATCCTCATTCTAAATTTTTTTCTCATGCGCTGAAGAAAAGACAAAAAACATTGCTGAATAATATAAGAACTATTTACTACATTTTTAAAGAAAAAAATATTTCAGTATCAAATACTTCATTTTAAATCTAATATTACAGAGCTTAT
>NW_011256621.1:0-550 GCF_000146605.3 Meleagris gallopavo
AAAAACAACATGGAAAACAAACCGAGGAAACCAACATCAACCCATGCAGCAGCAGCAGCCATTGCAGCAACATGAAAATGCAAAAAATACAAGGTCATGGCATAGCACAGATGACCACCGAGTGTGCAGGAGGCCAAAATCTTGGCATCCGTGCCCGGGAGGAGGAAAGGGTAGCTACTGGGCATGCTGCTGCCTCCACCACACATGCACCTGCAGGGTCGCCAGCCCAGAAGGAGTCTGTGGCTGCCAGTCGGAACAAAACACCTCTCTGGAGGAAGGCAAAGCACTGGCAGTCATGCCAAGGAGGAGGGAAGGGTAGCTACCGGGCATGGATCCACCCAGCCAGCAGAGGAAAAGCCGACCGTTCAACACAAGGGAAGAGGCAAGGATGCCCACGAGGCGGGGACCCACCTGGGAAACCGAGAAGGAGCTGCAAATGCAGCAAGCACTGCTCGATAGCCGAGAGAGGGCAGGAGGAATGGAAAAAAACTCAACAGGCCAACGGATGACATAGGTGCCATCACCCGGGCTGCTGGAACCATTGTGATGT
>NW_011256622.1:0-342 GCF_000146605.3 Meleagris gallopavo
CAAGCCGGGAGAGCCAGCTGGAGGCCTGGCACTCGATCTCTAAGGGTTTCTGCTCCTCGGGAAGGAGCAGCTTTTTGTCCCAATTCCGGGCCCAGCTGAGACAGCTGGCAAAGTCAGGAATTTGGAGACACGAAAGCAAGTAAGATCAGGAAGAGATTCAGGCTGACCTTCATCCTGTTCTCTTCCACGGACCACTCTCAGCACACAAAGTGGCTGTCACCCAGAGCAGAGCTCCAGCAGTGACCACCAGGACGGAGCGACTGCCCCAAGTGTCTGAGCTGGGGGAGGTCTGCCAGCGTGACTTAGTTAAAGACTGAAGTCCCTGCCCCGCCCTGTGATGTC
>NW_011256623.1:0-531 GCF_000146605.3 Meleagris gallopavo
GTCCCAATTCCGGGCCCAGCTGAGACAGCTGGCAAAGTCAGGAATTGGAGACACGAAAGCAAGTAAGATCAGGAAGAGATTCAGGCTGACCTTCATCCTGTTCTCTTCCACGGACCACTCTCAGCACACAAAGTGGCTGTCACCCAGAGCAGAGCTCCAGCAGTGACCACCAGGACGGAGCGACTGCCCCAAGTGTCTGAGCTGGGGGAGGCTGCCAGCGTGACTTAGTAAAGACTGAAGTCCTGCCCCGCCCTGTGATGTCACAATGCCTTTCCCGGTGCGGGCGCAGCCGTGCACCCAGCTTGGGGCTGGGGACCTACCCCAAATCCCACCTCCCTGTTCCACCTCCCCTTTTTCCAATCCGCCTGCACTCTGTAATTTTCATGAGCACACGAGGTCATAGAATCACAGAATCACAGAGCGTCCTGGGTTGAGAAGGCCCACAGTGATCACCTAGTTTCAACCTCCTGCTACAAGCAAGGTAGCCAACCACCAGAGCAGGCTGCCCAGAGCCACATCCAGCCTGGCTTT
>NW_011256624.1:0-471 GCF_000146605.3 Meleagris gallopavo
CTCTTCCACGGACCACTCTCAGCACACAAAGGGGCTGTCACCCAGAGCAGAGCTCCAGCAGTGACCACCAGGACGGAGCGACTGCCCCAAGTGTCTGAGCTGGGGAGGCTGCCAGCGTGACTTAGTAAAGACTGAAGTCCTGCCCCGCCCTGTGATGTCACAATGCCTTTCCCGGTGCGGGCGCAGCCGTGCACCCAGCTTGGGCTGGGACCCTACCCCCAAATCCCACCTCCCTGTTCCACCTCCCTTTTTCCAATCCGCCTGCACTCTGTAATTTTCATGAGCACACGAGGTCATAGAATCACAGAATCACAGAGCGTCCTGGGTTGAGAAGGCCCACAGTGATCACCTAGTTTCAACCTCCTGCTACAAGCAAGGTAGCCAACCACCAGAGCAGGCTGCCCAGAGCCACATCCAGCCTGGCTTTGAATGCCTCCAGGGATGGGGCATCCACAGCCTCCTTGGGCAACC
>NW_011256625.1:0-486 GCF_000146605.3 Meleagris gallopavo
CCTACCCCCCAAATCCCACCTCCCTGTTCCACCTCCCCTTTTTCCAATCCGCCTGCACTCTGTAATTTTCATGAGCACACGAGGTCATAGAATCACAGAATCACAGAGCGTCCTGGGTTGAGAAGGCCCACAGTGATCACCTAGTTTCAACCTCCTGCTACAAGCAAGGTAGCCAACCACCAGAGCAGGCCGCCCAGAGCCACATCCAGCCTGGCTTTGAATGCCTCCAGGGATGGGGCATCCACAGCCTCCTTGGGCAACCTGTTCCAGTGTGTCACCACCCTCTGGGTGAAAACTTTCTCCTACTGTCTAACCTAAACCTCTCCTGTCTTAGTTAAAAGCCATTCCCCCGTATCCCATCACTATCCACCCTCGTAAACAGACGTAAACGGAGGTCAGCTGCTACTCTCCCATTCTTTGACCCCTTCAGTCCAACAGCAATGAATACTGGATTAATTCCTTTATTCTATGTAGGCAAGAAATAAA
>NW_011256626.1:0-488 GCF_000146605.3 Meleagris gallopavo
CGCCCAGTTGGTACAAGCATCTGGGTTTCCCCTTCATCAGGGACATCAAACAGTGGGGTTGAGTGCACCCTAAGGACACCAAGCCGTGGGGTGCAGTGACACAGCAGAGGGACGGGATGCCATCCACAGAGACCTCAACAGGCTGAGCAGTGGGCACAAATCCAAGTGCAGGGTCAGTAGCTGGGATGAGGGAACACCCACCACCAAAACATGCTAGGGGATGAAAGGACTGAGCGTAGTCCTGCTCCATAAGGCCTGGGAGTACTGGTGGGTGGGAGCTGGACACAAGCCAGCAATGGGCCCTTCCAGCCCAGAAAGCCAACCGTATCCTGGGCTGCATCCAAAGATGCGCAGTCAGCGGGCGAAGGGAGGAGATCCCCATCCCTCTGCTCTGCGCTGGTGAAGCCTCAGCTGCAGTGCTGTGTCCAGATGTGGAGTCCTCAGTGCAGGGAGACATGGAGTTGTGCGAGTGCATCCAGAGTACAGCC
>NW_011256627.1:0-384 GCF_000146605.3 Meleagris gallopavo
AGGGTGATGACGTCACAGCACGCGTCGCCGGGCGAACGGGGGGGGACAGTCGCGCTGAAGCGCGGTCGCTCTGGAGACGCTGTCACGCATGCGCTGTCGCCACGCGGGCGGCTTGACGGCCGAAAGAAGAGAAGAGAACTCGGCTGGCTCGTCTGCCAGCCGGCAGGAGATGCATCCGGACGGCAGTGCGAGGCGGGTGAGAATCACTCGGGGCTTGTCTGCAAAATATTGGTCATGTAGACAAGCAGTGCTCTCGCACCAAAGAAGTGAGAAATGTCCTGTGCATGCAGTCTTCTCCACGAGCCTTCCACTTAGAGACATTTAGTGCCTCTAAATGCCCGTTGAAATGGTGAGGGGATAAATGGGAAGAGATGAGGTACAGTT
>NW_011256628.1:0-616 GCF_000146605.3 Meleagris gallopavo
CCCGCTGAAACCTGTACAAAAGGAGAAGACGCGGTGTGAGCCAGGGCTCCAGCTGCCCTTTCTGCTGGCTGGGATCAGCTGCTCACAGGCAGATTCTCGCATCGCCTCGAGGCCGTTCTTCCCAGGATCGACTGCGCCCCAATACCAAGGACTGTCCTGGGAAACGGGGTCACCCAGGCCACGGTGGGATGAAAAATGTCCCCTAAATTCCTTCATCTCTCCCATCACATCTGCCTCGCAGAAATGTCCGCAGGCCAGGGAGCATTTCCTGGAGGTGACTGGCTGAAATGTCCGCCTCTTGAGAGAAGGTCGAGCCTTCCCTCAGTTCCCTACGCAACGTGACCTGCGAGCTGAGGTGCCGGCGAGCACCAGGGGAGCCCGGCACGCTGGCTCTAAGAAAGCGTGGAGTGTGGAGCAGGGTGGGTTCCCGTGGCCAAATTCCATGGCCGCCCTGCAGGGATGGGGACTTGATGATCCTATTGGAACAGATAAGCTATCCTGTTTTCTTGGCCCACCCCGAGCCAAGGCTTTCCACCTCACATGTTTTCAGGTAAAGTTTGCAGGACTAAGGTATACTTGACTTGGGAGGCTCAAGCTCCAGGTGAAAGTAAGGAAT
>NW_011256629.1:0-472 GCF_000146605.3 Meleagris gallopavo
AGCTGCAGAGGCATGTGCTTGTCCATGCCTGGAGACCAGCTGCAGTTTTGGGGCAGTTCTTTGCTTCCTCTCTTCTCCTTCCAAGCACTTGAGTCCCTACAGGCCAGAGTCCCTGGTGGCTGCAGTCAGAAAGCTCTCCACATGCCTGCTACCAGCAGTTCCTTTCTGAAGCCCCTGGCAAGAACAGCCAGGGGTAGCTGTTCTGTGCTGCCTCAGCTCCACCATGTATCTGGTGTTAAACGCGATTTCTGCGGCATGCTCTGCTTTCCAAGTTCATGACGTCTGCTTTCTCACATGCTGGAGGTGCTTTTCTTCCTGGGAGCAATGAGGAGCCCTGGCGTGCATTGAACATTGAAAAGGGCAGTTGATCGAAAGAATTAAGCTGTCACATATCCTTAGAAATTGCTGATGTGCAAAGTAAGAATACCATATAGGTATTAGTAACATATTTTAGAAACATAGCTCCCAATTT
>NW_011256630.1:0-606 GCF_000146605.3 Meleagris gallopavo
GTTTAGTGGGAGCTATTGGTAATAGGTGAACGGTTGGACTGGACTGGATGATCTTTTAGGTCTTTTCCAACCTTGGTGATTCTATGATTCTAAATGGAAGAATGAAAACTGCACGTTGGAACAAACCATAGCTAAAGAAAAGGGAATCTTGACTTCTGAGTCTGATTGATAACTTGAGTTCACGAAGAGCACTTGTAATCCAGTCGACAGAGCATACAAAAATGTAAGGGCTTTCAGTGGCAGAATAAGAAAAAATGTCCAATAGATTGAAGGAACAGTACATTTTTAACAGCAGGAATAAAACTGCTCTGTCCCACTATAGCTTAAGCTGCTTCAAGATTTGGTAAAGATTTGTGTTGACTATAAAATTACTCAAAACAATCAAGAGACTGGAGAGTTGCAGGAAGCCCTCAGTACCAAGTGACTGGGTAAGATGGCAGAACAGACTCGATCTTATTAAATGCAAAATAATACATCAGACGGGGAAGCCTTGTTCAGACCTAACCATCAGGATCAAGTGGAAAATGCTACAGAAGAAAATTTGTCCTAATCAGTTTAATATCTGGTATGGACCAAAAAGATAAGTTTTAAGATTAGTGAAAGAAG
>NW_011256631.1:0-488 GCF_000146605.3 Meleagris gallopavo
AGACCACACAAGCAAAGACATCTGACCCTTGCCTCCAATTGTGTAACCTGAAGCACTGCACTCAATGTCGTGGGTGGCACAAATCACTCAGGAGATGACAACAACCTGGGGGCTCTGGTGTCCTGCAGACCTTGCAGATGCTGCTTTAAAAACCTGAAGTCTAAGTTAGGAATTAAAACCAGTTCACTTACTGTGAATGCTGATTAGTGGCTTCTACAAAAAGACAGAATATGTAACATTTTCTACTTAATTTTCAAACCAATGAATCTTGAACCCATTCACCATTGAGATATTTAAGAATCATTTCATTTCAGCTTCATTTTTGCATTCTTGTCTACTGCTAAAGATAAAAGCAGTAACCTTAAGCCTGGCAGAAACACTATTTCTGACCTCTGAGACCATGAGTATTTTCTCTGATGTCTCTATTACGTGAGATGATTGACAAACATCTTGATGACTTCAGTTCTTCATGGCATCCATTTCTGTTT
>NW_011256632.1:0-528 GCF_000146605.3 Meleagris gallopavo
GAAGTCTAAGTTAGGAATTAAAACCAGTTCACTTACTGTGAATGCTGATTAGTGGCTTCTACAAAAAGACAGAATATGTAACATTTTCTACTTAATTTTCAAAACAATCAATCTTGAACCCATTCACCATTGAGATATTTAAGAATCATTTCATTTCAGCTTCATTTTTGTATTCTTGTCTACTGCTAAAGATAAAAACAGTAACCTTAAGCCTGGCAGAAACACTATTTCTGACCTCTGAGACCATGAGTATTTTCTCTGATGTCTCTATTACGTGAGATGACTGACAAACATCTTGATGACTTCAGTTCTTCATGGCATCCATTTCTGTTTTAACACAAGGCGACTCATCCTTCAGAGACCAGAAAAGCAAGCTATGAAATTGCTAACTAATCTGACAGACCAGGTACCACATCTGACTATTGTGGAACAAAGAAGTCAAAGCATATCTGTGACAGTACACAGTTCCAATCAACTCAGCAGAGGCTGACATTACTCCACAGGAATTCTACAACACAGATCAGCAAA
>NW_011256633.1:0-367 GCF_000146605.3 Meleagris gallopavo
CGGACATCTGATGCAGGCACCTGTTCCTTTTTTTTAATCAGGACACATTATAGCTGCTGTGGAGCACTGTGGCTCCACAGCTGTACAGCACAGCATCTAAGGGACAGCTTGGATGAAGCTGGCAGGTGTCACTGCTTCTGAGGAACTGCGCAGCCATAGAAGGCATTCCAAAGCATCTCTTACTCTTACATCATTGGCCTCATCTCACTGCCACGTTTACTATCTAGAGCCAACAGGTCTGTCCAACAGCTCTGCTGAGAGGAGAACCAGAATTTGTTTCAGACGCGTGTCCTGAACTCTGGAAAACCCCCCATAGTTTCCAGGTGCAGGCAGTGCAGGCAAGGACAGCCGTCAGATGGCTTTGAAC
>NW_011256634.1:0-524 GCF_000146605.3 Meleagris gallopavo
AACTTAGAGGACATCTCTTCATCTGAGCCATTTTATGCCGATATAATGTCAGCAATATTCACAATCTTCATCTGTGCTATTGCAACAGGAAATGCGGGAGGCCGTCCGGGTGCCACAAGCATCCAGTAAATCAAAGGATTGCTGCTACTCTTTCCAATAGAGCCTACAGGTGAAATGGCAAAGCTATAATCTGTGTGTGCAAAATCAGCCGCACTCTCTTTCTCGGAGCATGGAGCTATAAAGAGAGCCAGAGTGGAGCAAGGAGTGAGGGTGAGAGAGCAGCAGAAAACAAAGACTGACTGACTTCAGGGTCCGTGTTCCCTCCCTGCTCTGTGTTTCAGCTTTGCCTCCCTCAGCGAGAGATGTCGTGCTGCAGACCCTGCGTCCCGTCCCCCTGCGGTGCCTCTGGCCCAACCCCACTGGCAAGCAGCTGCAGTGAGCCATGTGTCGCCCGCTGCGCTGACTCGACTGTGGCCATCCAGGCCTCCCCCGTAGTGGTGACCCTGCCGGGCCCCATCCTCACC
>NW_011256635.1:0-492 GCF_000146605.3 Meleagris gallopavo
TCTGTGTGTGCAAAATCAGCCGCACTCTCTTTCTCGGAGCATGGAGCTATAAAGAGAGCCAGAGTGGAGCAAGGAGTGAGGGTGAGAGAGCAGCAGAAAACAAAGACTGACTGACTTCAGGGTCCGTGTTCCCTCCCTGCTCTGTGTTTCAGCTTTGCCTCCCTCAGCGAGAGATGTCGTGCTGCAGACCCTGCGTCCCGTCCCCTGCGGTGCCTCTGGCCCAACCCCACTGGCAAGCAGCTGCAGTGAGCCATGTGTCGCCCGCTGCGCTGACTCGACTGTGGCCATCCAGGCCTCCCCCGTGGTGGTGACCCTGCCGGGCCCCATCCTCACCTCCTTCCCTCAGAGCACAGCCGTGGGATCCTCTCTGTCAGCGGCTGTTGGCAGCTCCCTCAGCTCCGCGGGCGTTCCCATCTCTTCTGGGGGCTCCCTTGGTCTGGGGGGCTCCGGGCTGTGTCTGCCTCGCCCGCCCAGCAGTTTCATCTGCTGAAG
>NW_011256636.1:0-470 GCF_000146605.3 Meleagris gallopavo
AATTATGTTTGTGTCCAGTCTAGGTAACCCAGTTAATCAATAATAGTTAAAAGCTCAAATCTATGTCCCTTATTAGCTGTCCTTGGGTTCTGTAGTCTTCACAGAAAATGTAGCTTGTCTCCACAATTATATTCACAGATTTCTTAAAAATGGTGTGACTCCAATTAAGTATTCTGTCTCCTTCATATTCCACACCATAATTTGCTGGGTTTGTCAGTCTGTGCCTCAGACCAAAATCCATTCACCTCTCTCTCCCTAAAATCGTTTTCCCTAAAGATACAGGCTCTGTGACATACTGAAAAGCTAACCCTGTATACACAGATAATTTATGGTTTGTGCTAGATTGCCTATGAATGAAGAAGTAATTTCACCTGTTGTGACTTATACTGTTTTCTGATGTATTACTTGCTTTTCTGCAGACAGTTATGTTATTCATGCCAATCTTGTACCTCAGTCAGCTGACACAGAGA
>NW_011256637.1:0-484 GCF_000146605.3 Meleagris gallopavo
ACAATGCTACAGGTTTCTCAAGGAAGAAAACTTCACAGCACAGATGACAATAGCATTCTTTGGCTCCAAAGTTTTTGCTGGGCTCTAGGAAGGATGTGAGAAGTTTTTTTATATACAAATATGCAAAAAGTTCTGTCAAAGTCCAAAGCAAGGCTTTTAAAGGTTTGCAGGCCTACTCTATACCTTAAGCATGCCTGTCAGTCTGTAAACAAAATACTATGTGAAAAAGAGCACTGAAGTGGTTAGGCATGAATCAACGTGTTGAAGTTTAGGACAGCTTCTCTCTCATGAGAAAAATATCACATGGAGCATACATTCATAGCCTCTCCTCCTAATACCTCTCTTGCATTTCTGGCAGCTGGTCACGAAGCATTCATCTCTTTCAAGTCAGCTCCATCTCACACCTTGGCAGTTTTGATCTGTAGCTTCTCATATCAATAAAGCACAAGCAACTTCAATTATCACAGTTCACATTGAAACATTT
>NW_011256638.1:0-689 GCF_000146605.3 Meleagris gallopavo
TACCTCTCGGGGACGTATTTTGACTATTTGCGTTTTGTTTAATACGTTTGTGCCTCCTCAGGAAGATCTCTCTGCATTTTGTGATTTAGTATCTTGTAACTTAAGTGTGAAATTTGAACCTTTTTGTGTGCTTCCCTCTGAGAAAGGGAAGAGTGATTGGAGTATTTGCATTTGTTTAATAGGTGTTGTGTGCCTCCCCGGCAGGAGGTAAGGAGTTACCTGAGCTTTTGAGTACGTGCACCTCTTCCTCCCTTAGTGTAGATCTTTCAGCATATTGAAAAAATGAGTGACAGTATTGCCAACATGAAAAAGTGAAGATACATTATTTGATCTTTTAGAAAAACATGGTGCTCGACCCTCTTTATCAGGTGTGGATTGGGCACGACAGAACTGGTATAACTTGCAGAGTGTCTCGGACCGAATTAGTGTTCTGCAAAAGAATGCTCGTACCCGAGCTGGAAAAGGAAGTCGTTATTTGTGCCGTACTCGGGGCTGCTTTAAAAGCTGCCGTGGAGTTCCGAGATGAAAAGCATTCGGCAGAAACCCAAACTATACAAGCACTACAGGAATCGGTTAAAGTAACACAAGAACTGGTAAAAACTTTGCAAAATCAAATAGTGAACCTCGAGGAACAATTAGAAAGAGAGAAACGTAATTACAGCTTTGTTGTCAGATGGCTTTTAAGGAAC
>NW_011256639.1:0-488 GCF_000146605.3 Meleagris gallopavo
TGGTGTCCCACCCCAAACGTTGAGGACACCCCCCCGTCGTCACACCACGAAGCTGGGGACCCCTCTCTGTCACTCCAACGGCGTGACAGGTTGGCGTTGGGGACACCCCTGCAGAGTCAAAGCCCAGGGCCCCATCCAGCCTGGCCTTGAACACCTCCAGGGATGGACGGGGCATCCACAGCCTCTCTGGGCAGCTGTTCCTGCACCTCACCGCTCTCATAGCAAAGAACTTCCCCCTGACATCCAACCTAAATCTTCCCTGCCTCAACTTCAAACCATTTTCCCTTGTCCTGCTGTTATCTGCCCTTTCCAGGAGTTGACTCCCCTCCTGTTTGTGGCTCCCTTTAGGTCCTGAAAGGCTGCAATGAGGTGTAAAGGTGTGCCATGGAGATGCTCATGTGCCCAGCAGTCGGGCCAGTGAAGGACAACAAAGCAACCACCAGGAAGATCGAGCTGCCAAAATTGAGGCTGTCTTTTATTTTCCCTTG
>NW_011256640.1:0-472 GCF_000146605.3 Meleagris gallopavo
TGGGGACACCCTGCAGAGTCAAAGCCCAGGGCCCCATCCAGCCTGGCCTTGAACACCTCCAGGGATGGACGGGGCATCCACAGCCTCTCTGGGCAGCTGTTCCTGCACCTCACCGCTCTCATAGCAAAGAACTTCCCCCTGACATCCAACCTAAATCTTCCCTGCCTCAACTTCAAACCATTTTCCCTGGTCCTGCTGTTATCTGCCCTTTCCAAGAGTTGACTCCCCTCCTGTTTGTGGCTCCCTTTAGGTCCTGAAAGGCTGCAATGAGGTGTAAAGGTGTGCCATGGAGATGCTCATGTGCCCAGCAGTCGGGCCAGTGAAGGACAACAAAGCAACCACCAGGAAGATCGAGCTGCCAAAATTGAGGCTGCTTTATTTCCCTTGCTTTGCTTTGGTTTGCTCTTTTGTGTCTTCCTTTTCACCTCTGCTTCACGTTGCTTCGCACTGCTTTCCAGTTTTCTTGCTTTGC
>NW_011256641.1:0-453 GCF_000146605.3 Meleagris gallopavo
TCTTTCTGACTCGTTTAACTCAAGCCTGTTCCCTGCGCTTTCCTTCTGTGCTTGGTGCTGTTGCAGTTCTGTCTCAGTGGCACGGATACCTTCGCATTCCTCTGCATGGTCTTTTTAGTTTTCATTCTTTGCTTTGTTTTCCTTTCAGTTTTGCTTCTCTTTCCTTTGTCTTTTTTATTTTTTCCTCGTCTTTTTTTTCATTTACTCTGTTCAGCTTTAGTTGGTCTTTTTTCCTTTCACTTTCCCTGTTTGAATGCTTTACTTTGCCATGATATTGCACTGTATTGGTTTTGTATTTTTTCTTTGCTTATTTTTTTTCTGTGCTTTTCTTTACTTTTTTTTAATTGTTTTATTTTTCTTTGCTTTTGGGTTTTTGTTTTGTTTTGTTTTGTTTGTTTGTGTTGTATTGTTTTGCTTTGGATGTCGTTGCTTTGCTTTGCTTTTTTTTTTTCT
>NW_011256642.1:0-482 GCF_000146605.3 Meleagris gallopavo
TCTACAGATAATGTCAGATAATTATTACTATTCTATCCTATGTTCTGCAGCTGAGCTTGGATTTTTGGTATCGTTGAAGAAGAATCTTCCTCTGAAAGGGGAGTAAAACATCATGCTCCTACTGGGAGCAGAGCAGAGACACAGATCTGATATGAGTGTTGGTTTCACACTGTCCTTATGCCCTCTGTTGCAGTTTGTATCTAGAGAGAGCCCTTGTGTGTCAGTCTGTTGTGTAACTGCTGAGTTTTGTGCCTCAAGGAGGAGTGATCCTTTAACAAATGGTGGCTGTACAGAGGGTATGGGGTGAGATGCATGCCTCTGGCTCCATCCAGTGGGTTTTCTGTCACTGAAGGCTTTAAGCACAGGTTAGGTACTGGAAGGTTTGAGCATTTCTACACAAATAGGTTAGAACTTTGCATTTCTGAAGTTGCTGATATCGCTGAGTAAAGCAAATGATTACAGCACAAGCATTTTCCTGGGCA
>NW_011256643.1:0-515 GCF_000146605.3 Meleagris gallopavo
AGCCACAGCCGGAGAGGCCGGCACTGTCCCCGGGACTTAAATCCATAGCCTGAAAGGCTGACACCGGCTCCAGGGCCCAAAGCCACAGCACAGGAGGCCGGCACCAGCTTCAGGCCTAAAGCACAGACACAGAGCCCTACGCCGGCCCCGGGCCTGAAGGTGCAGCCACAGCCCGAGAGGCCGGCACCAGGCCTGGGGCCCAAAGCCAGAGGCAGAGGCCAGCACCGGCCCTGGGGCACCGATGTGGGTTCCTGTTGGTTTCTGCTGATTCCTATAGGACTCCAGTGACCGCTCTGAGGCCATACTGGTCCTTACTGGTTGTTACTTAGCCATATTGCACTTTTCTGGTCCATACTGGTGTGCATTCCTCCCAGTTCCCACCAATTCCTCTGGGACTCCACTGATCACTATGAGGCCATATTGCGTTTAATTGGGCTGCACAAGAGTCATCTTCACTTCTGTTACTTTAGTTCAATTAACCCCCATTCAATTAACCCCATTTATCCCATTGGTGA
>NW_011256644.1:0-530 GCF_000146605.3 Meleagris gallopavo
CTTCCTTGGCTCCTACGCTCTCCAAAAAGTAGCAACAAAGGGATTGTCCCAATTATGATCCTAAGGAGGTTAAAGCATAACCTTCAGAAGTCTGAGGCAGCAGTTCCCTTGTCCCCCATGTGGATCGAGAAGGATCAAGAAATCTAGCATTTCTGTGTCACTATGGATCAGGTGGCATCCAACTTTTATGTCCCCCTCGAGTACTTTTTTATTAACAAGCAGCGTCCCGGATTTTCATTTCTTTCTTTGGTTCTTTCACTGGCTGCATTTGGAAGTTATTTCTTTGGTTCTTTAGAAATGCCTGGGACTGTTCTGTATCTGCCATATAATTAATGCAGCACACGTTTGGGAAGTTGAAGTTCTCCACAAGAAAAGAGGGAGAGAGCTTGAGACTGTACCAGCTGTCTATAAAGTGTCTCACCCTGTCTTGTAGCAGACACCCACAATACCAGAAGTGTTATCAATCTTTGTTTCTATTCTGGCCCATGACTTCTCAAGCCTATCATCGCTGACATTGATTTCCATACATT
>NW_011256645.1:0-471 GCF_000146605.3 Meleagris gallopavo
AGCACAGCCACAGAGCCCTGCGCCGGCCCCGGGGCCTTGTGCGAACGGACTGTTGTTTCTGCGTCAGATCTTCAAAAGAGCCATTGGTTTGAAGAAGCAGAACATCGTGCATCTGTTCTCTGCGACTTATCCTTAGAAAGAGTTGATCTAAGAAGTCAAATACTGTATGTGGTAGTGGCGTGTTTTAGAAACATTACTACTGAATTAGGTGATTCATTCTTTCTTGCAAAACTGTGCCAGTCGGTAAGTGTTCCAAACAATGCGGGTATAGCGTTAGGGATTAGAAAACATATCGTAGAGTTGTTCTGCTAGGATAAGAAACTGCCAGCGAAAGAAGAACAGATTTAGCAAACATCAAAGAAGGCAGGGGCCTCTCCACAAGGCCGGACTGCCTCACTCCGTGAGAAGGCTGGGACGTGACAGGCAGGCACCAAGACACTGCCCTGTCTTTCTCCTGAGCTCATCTTTGTG
>NW_011256646.1:0-412 GCF_000146605.3 Meleagris gallopavo
AAGACCGTTTTCTGCAAGACCTTTCTTGTATTTCTTCCATCTCTTTCCATGTGGTCCAACAGCCAACGGGTTTCTGTACAAGAAGAGAAACTCTTCTCAAAGAATAGGGCAGTTCTTCTCCCCGATGCATACCCTGGGGATGGTTTAAGGTCAGAACGCTGAGGGAGGCAGCCATTTCTCTGCCTCTCTTTATCCCTTCCCTACAAGTCGCCCAGCTGCACTGTCTTGCTCCTAAGCTGTGCCAGCACCTGCCCAAAACCCCTCCTGTTCTCACCAGGGATCTGAAGGAGCAGCGAGCTGGAAGGAAGAAGTCTCTTCTCTGGCCTCCCACTGAGCTGCACCTTTTGCATGCTGCAAAATCGTGGGCTTTGGTGTGCTCTGTGTGACCGGAAGAGAGCACCGCATTGGAAAA
>NW_011256647.1:0-509 GCF_000146605.3 Meleagris gallopavo
CACCTGTCACCAGTGAGTAAGAGACCTACCCTGCTCTCACTGTAAGCACCTTTCAGGTACTGAAAGAGAGCAATAAGGCCCTCCTCTCGAGCCGCCTCTTCCCCCAGACTACACAGCTCCAGCTCCCTCAGCCTCTCCTCATAGGGCTGATTTTCCAAGCCCTTGACAGCCTCGTTGCCCTTCTCTGGACCTGCTCCAGTACCTCCACGTCCTTTCTGTACTGAGGTGCCCAAAACTGAACCCAGCATTTGAGGTGAGGCCTCACCGGTGCCGAGTACAGGGCAGGATGACTTCCCTGGTCCTGCTCACCACTCGATTCCTGATCCAAGCCAGGATGCCATCGGCCTTCTTGCCCACCCGGGCACACTGCTGGCTCACATTCAGCTGACTATCCATCAGCACACCAAGGTCCCTTTCCATTAGGCAGCCTTCCAGCCACTCCTCCCCAAGCCTGTAGGGTTGCCTGGGGTTGCTGTGACCAAAAAGCAGGACCTGACACTTGGCCCTAT
>NW_011256648.1:0-386 GCF_000146605.3 Meleagris gallopavo
TGGCCCTATTGAAACTCATGCCGTTAACCTTGGCCCATCGATCCAGTCTATCCAGGTCCCTCTGCAGTGCCCTTCTCCCCTCTGGCAGATCAACACTCCCAACTGACATTAGACCAAAGGAGGCAAAAGCAAAGTATAAAAATACCACAAAAGGGAATGAAAAACAGTGATAAAATCTGAAATGTATACTAAGACACAAACACAAAGACACTCACAAGAAACAACCTCTAACTTTCCCTTGCTTTTCCCAGAACTTAAAGCAGCAATATGTGTGTGCATGTGGGCTTTTCACCCGTGACACGCTTCACTTGTGGTGTGAAAAAGTGAGAGAAGTAGGGGAAAAAAAAAGAAAAATACTACTAGCCACTGATGCTAGTTTTAAAAGT
>NW_011256649.1:0-554 GCF_000146605.3 Meleagris gallopavo
GACCAAAGGAGGCAAAGCAAAGTATAAAAATACCACAAAAGGGAATGAAAAACAGTGATAAAATCTGAAATGTATACTAAGACACAAACACAAAGACACTCACAAGAAACAACCTCTAACTTTCCCTTGCTTTTCCCAGAACTTAAAGCAGCAATATGTGTGTGCATGTGGGCTTTTCACCCGTGACACGCTTCACTTGTGGTGTGAAAAAGTGAGAGAAGTAGGGGAAAAAAAAAGAAAAATCTCTGCCACTGATGCTAGTTTTAAAAGTTCCCAGACTCAAAATGTTTGGATGTAAGCCTGCCTATAGTAAGAAGGTACAGATGGACAATCACTCAAAGACACTTTCCTGCAAAATTTGGAATGATGTATTTACGTGCATTCTCTTTCTCTCTTACAATTACTTATAGTAAAAACAAATACTTCATTTATTCTCTGAATTCTCTGTAATTAGTATAAAAATTATTCCCTTGTACTTCACACAACATTAGAAAGTTAGGGGCCTTTCTTTTCCTAGCATCATACTCTTGTCAGGGAACCAATGATAAATAGTA
>NW_011256650.1:0-597 GCF_000146605.3 Meleagris gallopavo
AGGTAGCGTAGAGATGTAGCGATGTGTGTGTGTGTCTGTGTGTTGTGTTGTTTGTTTTTTTAAAGGATCAAAAATGCCCCTCCTCCATTGAATACTTAAAGAAGGAAGGGGTTGGTTTTGTTTTAATTGCTGATGCTGGCACATCATTTTGCTGGAGAGTTTTTTATATACTGTAGCCTTATTTCATATTGTATTTTAAACCATGTGAAATTAAAAGAAGAATAATTCATAGCGCTCAGTCCCAGTGTGCTGTTTTGTGAATTTGCTCTTACACTGCCTTCACTTTTCAAGTCCGGGTGACGCTGGGAGCAGTGCAAAAGCTTGGGAATAGTGCAAGCATTCCCTCCTGCTGTAGGATGGGACACGTGGGGTTGACCTTCCTCTACTCACAGATGCTCAGCACTGTTGGCCAATGGGCAAATTTGCCATTTCAACGCACCCTCACATCCCAAATCACCACTAAATCTTGAAAAATTGTGCATTTATTCACATGATGGTTTTTTCCCAGTGAGCTTTTGTTGTGGGCTCTGGCTCGGGATCTCACTGTCCTCAAGAAAGCGGTGCAGTCAGTTTGGGACAGCCATGGCGTGGAGATGC
>NW_011256651.1:0-481 GCF_000146605.3 Meleagris gallopavo
CAGAACCATCAGCTGGTGTATCGACATATAAACCCCCTTCCGCTAATCTTAGATCGATCAATCTGCACCTGAATGTCCACACTGTGGAAATGTTTGAAGAGAGGATCAGTCGGTTCAGGAATATTTCTGTTCTTTTGATGGTTTCCAAACTAATCAGGATTTTCTTCCAGTAGTAGACACTTCTTCCAATGTATTCCTTCTGGTCACAGAAGAATTTCAGGCTAGCGCCCTGTTGAAGAAAAGCAATAGAAGCTGCCTCAACAAATTCAAATCAAGTCTTACTAACACTTATTTGCCCTGGGGCCGTTGTTTCTTGAAAAAATTCAAGAATTGTTCTCTGACACTTGTGATGAACTTCAGGAGGTCCCTCCGTAGAGTTATCAAAGGTGACAGGGAGGAAATAACACTACAGGTCAGTGCAGTGCTAAGAGGTAGTGAGGGAGAGTGTAGCTGATAGCTTGACTAGAGAAACCAACTTACC
>NW_011256652.1:0-408 GCF_000146605.3 Meleagris gallopavo
TGACCAGGTCCCGTTTTCGTCAAGAAAGTATTTACAGAAAATCGGCTGCTGATCAAGTTTCTAGTATCACATTGGCCTTGCTATAGGGTCTGCATTCAGAATCACAGAACCATGGGATTTTGTAATTTCTTTTTGCAAACCTTAATTTCGCAACACCAAGAAGTTATTCCAGCTTGGTATCTGGCAAACTTGGTATATAAGTGAGTAACTGTAATCGTAAAGTTGTAGAAGCACGGAGGTGGAGAAATTAATTCTCTTCTTGTCACTCTCTGTACTGTACCCCCGTGGTTGTCAACATGTAATGCAATACTGAAATTTCAGCTGAAAAATTGAAAGCTGTCCTTCACTTTTGTCTCTAGATTGTGCTTCTCTGAGGCTGAGAAAGGAGGATCTGGGTTTAAATATCTG
>NW_011256653.1:0-396 GCF_000146605.3 Meleagris gallopavo
ACTGATAGTTGCGGCTATTCCTTCCAAGGTGCAAGACTCGACACTTGCTTTTGGAAAACCTCATCTGTTTTCTGAATCTTGCATTCCGCTGTCCTCCTTAGAAAAAGTAGTATTTTCTCCCTGAGCTCGTTGCCGCTGTTTTGTTGTTAGGCCCATCTCCCTACCTTTTCACTACCTCTCTTCCCCCTTTCCTGGTTCATGGGTTCGTTTGTCCCTCCACCCCCTTAGTCACAGCACCGGGCTGCACCGGGCTGGAGCCGTGACACCACGCCAGTGCCTCAAAGTCCCGTTTGACAGCCCACAGGCTTCTCTCGGCGACTTCATGGCTGCCGGCCTGAACTACCAGTCAGCAGTAATAATCAGAGGGACGAAACAGACCAGGGAGTGTGAGCCGCC
>NW_011256654.1:0-493 GCF_000146605.3 Meleagris gallopavo
CCAGAGAGACTGTACAGTTTCCTTGTTGGAGACTGTCAAAAGCCATCTGGATATGTCCTAGGCAAACTATTCTAGGTGGCCCAGTTGAGTAGGTGACTGGACCAAATGACCTCTACAGTATCCTTCCATCTTTAATCTTCTGGTTGTTCTGTGATTCTCCATTGCAATGTTGTATTGGCAGAGAAGATCTATATCTGTCTCTGTGGGTTTTTATAGCAAGTGTAACCCAGTAGGGGAAAGTCCAGCACAGGTTATTATTGTTACTCCCATGAGAGATCACAGTTGCTCTGCTACTGAAGCAGGCAATTAATTTTGTTGGTACATGATACTGAAAAAGCAGCTGACAATGGCTGATGGAAGAAATGAGTTATACTGGCCATTCAGAATACTTTAGTGGTCATTGTGATATGCATAGGAAATGCTTTCTTGGCTGTGTTTTGCACCCCAAAGGCTAACTTCTGAGGACTGGCATTGCTTCTGCTCCACAACTTCC
>NW_011256655.1:0-490 GCF_000146605.3 Meleagris gallopavo
CTGACCAACCTGATCAACTACAAGAAGCACCACAATTGATGTCACTTGCCCCTGTAAGAGGACGGAAAATGAAACGAATCTCGACTCAGTTAGAAGAGAAGAAAGAAGAGGAGAGAGGTCCAGAGGAGTGGCTCCAAGATCCACAAGAAGCACCACTAAGTCCAGGGGAGGGGCCCTCAGTAAGACCACGGTCACCGGCGCCAATGAGGGCAACAAGAAGTCCCGAAAGAGTAAGAGGTGAGCAAGATATCGTTACTATTGTTGATCGATCTCTGAAAATGAATGAAATTCGAAGTCTGAGAAAAAGACTTTTTCACGTCACCCAAATGAGCCTATTGCCACTTGGTTACTTCGATGTTGGGACAATGGGGCCAACAGTGTGTGGCTGGATAGTAGAGAAGCTCGCCAACTGGGTGGCATTGCCAGGGACTCAGCCATTGACAGAGGTATTAGTACATGCCAGAACCAGGCCTTACCTCTGGAAGCGGAT
>NW_011256656.1:0-517 GCF_000146605.3 Meleagris gallopavo
GATCCCGAGAGAGTCAAGGTGTAACACCAAACATGTGGCGTACATTCACAAAGACCGCACCAGAAGGTACGCCAGCACATTTGCAGCAATGTATGGCAGAGGGGAAAGAAGACCCCTTATAAGTGAATTGGTTAATAAACTTCAAGACTTTGAGTTACATTTAAGCCCTCTGCGAGCTTGTGTTTCAGCCATTACAAAGGTAGCTGAAAAAGCTGGACAGAATGGAAAACAAACAAGAAGATATAATAGACAAACTATCAACCGTGCCTGAAGCTGATAAATCCATGGAGGTAACGGATACATCAAATGGGGACCAGAATCCCCAAAACAGCCTATTGGAGGGGCTGATCAACTTGATTTCCTCCCAGCCGGTGGCATCTAATGTCTCAGCTATCAAAAGAAGACGTTCTCCTGCTCGAGCAAGTGACAACAGTAAGACCACATCACGTTTTGCCTTGTGGCATTACCTACGTGACCATGGAGAAGATATGAAGGAGTGGCATAAACAACCTACTCC
>NW_011256657.1:0-473 GCF_000146605.3 Meleagris gallopavo
GGCCCTTCCAGCCCAGAAAGCCAACCGTATCCTGGGCTGCATCCAAGATGCGCAGTCAGCGGGCGAAGGGAGGAGATCCCCATCCCTCTGCTCTGCGCTGGTCAGGCCTCAGCTGCAGTGCTGCGTCCAGATGTGGAGTCCTCAGTGCAGGGAGACATGGAGCTGTGCGAGTGCATCCAGAGTACAGCCACAAACACGAACCCAACGATGGAACCCCTCTCCTGTAAGCAAGGAGAGCTGGGCTGTTCAGCCTCTTGGAGAAGTGAAGGCTCCAAGGGAACCTGGTAACAGCCTTTCAATACCTAAAGGAAAGAACAAGGGAAAATGGAGGTGAAATCTAAGGAAAATGTCTTGTACAGTGAGGGTGCTGAGGCAGTGGCACAGGTTGCCAGAGACATGGTGGATGTGCTGGCCCTTTCAAGGTGAGCCTGGCTCAGACTCTGAGCAACTTGATCTAGCTGTGGATGGTCAGC
>NW_011256658.1:0-489 GCF_000146605.3 Meleagris gallopavo
TTCTGCTGTATCGCCCCACACAACGATATCATCAATGTACTGCAGGTGCTCAGGAGCACTGCCTTGTTCCAATACAGTTTGGATCAACCCATGGCAAATGGTTGGGCTGTGTTTCCACCCCTGGGGCAAACGGTTCCAAGTATACTGAACGCCCCTCCATGTGAAAGCAAACTGTGGCCTACATTCTTTAGCCAAAGGAATGGAAAAGAAGGCATTAGCAATGTCAATGGTGGCATACCATTTGGCTGCCTTTGACTCTAGTTCATATTGGAGCTCTAACATGTCCGGCACAGCAGCACTCAGTGGGGTGTGACTTCATTCAGGCCACGGTAGTCCACCGTCAGTCTCCATTCTCCACTGGCTTTACGACTGGCCATATGGGGCTGTTAAAGGGTGAGTGAGTTTGCTGATCACTCCCTGATCCTCTAGTTGACGAATCAACTTATGAATGGGGAGCAAGGAATCCCTGTTGGTGCGGTACTGCCGTCT
>NW_011256659.1:0-351 GCF_000146605.3 Meleagris gallopavo
GGCAGCTGGCTGGCACCCAGGCTGCTCGTGGAGTAGAAATCAGCGGGCAGCGAAAAGCTGAACCCTTCCTCAACTGCCACAACCGCATGTGAGCAGAGAGCGTGAGATGAAGGCTGGTGACTTACCTCTGGCATCCGGCCCGGGCTCAGGAACAGGACTCTGCTTGGGAAATCCACCAGGAGGACCTGCAGGCACAAAATGTGATCAGACGCAGGCGAGGAGAGCTTCCACTGCACTAACTTTTCTGCCTTCAAGGAAGCAGACACTCGCAACTTACCTCTGGGTTTCCCCCGAGGCACAAAAGCAGCCTTCAGCCAGCCGTCTGCATAGCCAGGATTGGGAGCACCGTCA
>NW_011256660.1:0-492 GCF_000146605.3 Meleagris gallopavo
CGGGGGACCGCAGCGAGGCCGAGCCCGCGTCCAGATCGCTCTGCGGGGTCTCTGTGTCCTCAGGCAGATAACGGGAGGATGCGGGAGCTGAGGGGCGATGGGAGGGAGGGGAGCGTCCTGCCGTGCCGCCGGCAGCCTGGGGACCACGTGCTGTGGGTGCCGGCACAAAACTCCTCCATCCGTCACCATAGAAGAAAATGGTGATTCTGACATTATCTTTTGCAGGCGAGGATAACCAAGTCTTTGAAAAATACAGCACCTCCCCGAGGGTGACGAAGTGCGCCTTTCTGACCTGAGCCCAGCAGACATCGCAGTCCCCAGCCTGGATTGTGACCCGGTGTCTTTCCAGTGCAGCCCACCCCAAGCGCAGCCCCGAGTGCCCGGACAGCAGCACCTCCATGAGGGAGCAGGTCGGTATTGCTGAGGAGCAGCCGAGCCTCTTGGAGGCGGACTTAGAATCAGGCAGCCGGTCCCAGGCAGCGGGCAGCACAC
>NW_011256661.1:0-491 GCF_000146605.3 Meleagris gallopavo
GGGACTGAAGGAGGAGGGCTGAAGCAGATCCAAGGTGAGGGGCAATTGGCTAGCGATAAGGGAGGGGGTAACGAGGAGAGTGACCTGGAGACATCGTGTGCGTGGAGGGGGAACAGAGGGTGAAGGGTTTGGCAGGAACTGGAAAGAGGAACTGGGAGAGAGCAGAGGGAGGGTATTGGGGCTGCTTGGCAGCATGGGGAGCTCCATCCTTCAGGATTTTGGAGGAGGCAGCACAGAGGAGATGGAGAGATCCATGGGTGCAGGACGTGGGGGGCAGGGCGTGGAGCTGGGGACCCCTCCCAGCACTTAGGGGCGGCCTGTGCCAGGCAGGGACAGACGTCAGCGGTTCCTGCTGAGCATGGGGACAAGGACACAGACACACAGAGCGTGGCTTTGCTGAGGTCTTTATTGATCACTGGAGGATGTCAGTGACCATCAGGGTCTTCATTCTTCAGAGGACTCCTTTGGTCAGCAGAGGATGTCAGAAGGTG
>NW_011256662.1:0-406 GCF_000146605.3 Meleagris gallopavo
CAGAGACTTCACGGGAAGGTACGTGAGCTGAACAAGAGCTGCAGAGGAAACCTGGAGAACACAGAATCCCTTTGCGGAAAAGGGCACCAGCTCCGGGCATTTCCAGAGTTGCAATGCTCAGGCAGCCGACCAGCGTTACCTTGGGGCTGACGGAAGCGTTCCAGAAACAGATGGGAGCAAAAGAAAGGAACGAGCATCAGTCCCGCCATGACCGCTTCAGAAAAAGGCTGATAACCCCTTCGCTCCCCTCAGAGAACAACTGGAAGGCAGCACGAGGAGGGGCAGAGCAGACACAGCTACTGTAAACCAGCTTAGGAGCCCCACAGAAAGGCACGGATCAGAACCCTGCAAGAAAGAAAGAATCACTCACCTCTTTCCAAGAGCCAGAGCTCACCCAGCAATCCAC
>NW_011256663.1:0-525 GCF_000146605.3 Meleagris gallopavo
CGGGCTGCCATCTCAGAGTTCCCCTAAAAGCATGAAGGAGAAAAAGAAAAAGGGATGAGCGGCAGCCAATGGGGTCTGCCTGTCTGGTTAAGGGCGAGGGGGTTGAATCAACGGACCAGCTGGGATGGCCCACATACTCGGATTCCAGTCTGTCCTCAGTGGCAATCGGTGACATTTCTAACAAACAGGGGAGCACAGGTTTCAGTACCGAAATCTCAGCAAGATGCTGAGAAGCTGCGTGTGCAGCAAAAGGGCTGAGATTACCGGTGTGAACGGAGCGAGTGCTGCCTGCCAAACTGCCGGGCTCAGCCTACGGCTCCCCGGTGAGAAACGCGCGTCATCTACTCGCACCGCAATTAAAGCCCATGGTGAAATCATTTTAGGGTCTGGTGTCCTCGGTGGGTGAACCCGGCACCTGCCTGTGCGGCAGCGTGTGGCCTTTCGGCTCAGACCTCAGTCCCGAGCCCCCAGAGAAACAGGGAGGTGATGGTGACGCTCCAGGGCGAGGAGCTGCTGTTGGTCCTC
>NW_011256664.1:0-482 GCF_000146605.3 Meleagris gallopavo
CTTTAACTGTGCAAGTCATATTATTTATGCTAAGCTCCTGAGCAAAGACTGATACAGATCACTCTAGAACAATGCATAGCTAAACTTCTGGATTTTTTTCTCCTTAATCTGTGGCCTTCCAGGTCTTGAAATACCAGAAATCAACGAGGAGCAATGCAGAATGTGTAACAAAGCTGTGATCAGTTGGGAGTCCTCCGGGAAGACAGACTCTGCTGATATGTATGTTCTTCAGTATCGCAAGCGTAGTAGAGAAGAGGAGAGTATGATGTGGCAGGAAGTTGAAGTTTACAACAAGAGCAAAGGCATATCTGATCTTGATGATGACAGTAGCTACACCTTCAGAGTTCGAGGATACAAAGGGTCCATCTGTAGCTCATGGAGCAAAGAAGTTATTTGCGTACACCTCCTGCTCCAGGTACTGGGTTTCTCTGTCCACCTGCACTGGAAACCACCTACAGTTCCCAGACTTCTATCCCATTATT
>NW_011256665.1:0-449 GCF_000146605.3 Meleagris gallopavo
ACTGACACAGGGAAACCTTTGACGTGCAGAAGCCATCCTGTGCAGGCAGAGCAGCTCTAAGCTGAGATTCCTGCCTTTACTCAAGTGGCATGCTCAAATCTGAAGCTCGTGCCTACCTGGAAGCCATGCTTGCCTCTCCACCAGGGGGTCAGCTCCTTTTGCTGGCATATCAATAATGCACACGATGTCACCCACCTGCAAGAGATTGCAACGTCAATCCCAGCTTCAGCACGGCTGAGAGGAAGCACAGCTCAAATGACTGCATTCTCCTGCACTGCCAAATACTGTCAAGCTGGAGAGCAATTGCACCAGTGCAGCTCTCAAGGCATTTGCCGGTGTACAACTGAACTTGGAGCTAGGAGAGTCACTACCTTACACAACACACAGAATACAGCTGCTCAGTACGAAATGGTTCTCTAAAGCAGTAGGGTATGGAAGGGTTCCAATTA